>NW_027142949.1:0-105995 GCF_026170545.1 Melanerpes formicivorus
CAGCAGGTTGGAGCAGCCTGTATCTCAGCACAGGAATAAGGTAGGGAAGAATTCTAAGGATCATTTTGACTGCCTCCAGAAGTTAGATCAGATGGCAAATTGGATTTGGTGCTAGGTCTTTCCCTTTAGGTTTTACCCCAACAATGTTTTCATTAGTTTCGCTCACTCTCGAAATCAAGCATTTTACAGCAGGTTGGAGCAGCCTGTATCTCAGCACAGGAATAAGGTAGGGAAGAATTCTAAGGCTCATTTTGACTGCCTCCAGAAGTTAGATCAGATGGCAAATTGGATTTGGTGCTAGGTCTTTCCCTTTAGGTTTTACCCCAACAATGTTTTCATTAGTTTCGCTCACTCTTGAAATCAAGCATTTTACAGCAGGTTGGAGCAGCCTGTATCTCAGCACAGGAATAAGGTAGGGAAGAATTCTAAGGCTCATTTTGACTGCCTCCAGAAGTTAGATCAGATGGCAAATTGGATTTGGTGCTAGGTCTTTCCCTTTAGGTTTTACCCCAACAATGTTTTCATTAGTTTCGCTCACTCTCGAAATCAAGCATTTTTCAGCAGGTTGGAGCAGCCTGTATCTCAGCACAGGAATAAGGTAGGGAAGAATTCTAAGGCTCATTTTGACTGCCTCCAGAAGTTAGATCAGATGGCAAATTGGATTTGGTGCTAGGTCTTTCCCTTTAGGTTTTACCCCAACAATGTTTTCATTAGTTTCGCTCACTCTCGAAATCAAGCATTTTACAGCAGGTTGGAGCAGCCTGTATCTCAGCACAGGAATAAGGTAGGGAAGAATTCAAATGCTCATTTTGACTGCCTCCAGAAGTTAGATCAGATGGCAAATTGGATTTGGTGCTAGGTCTTTCCCTTTAGGTTTTACCCCAACAATGTTTTCATTAGTTTCGCTCACTCTCGAAATCAAGCATTTTACAGCAGGTTGGAGCAGCCTGTATCTCAGCACAGGAATAAGGTAGGGAAGAATTCTAAGGCTCATTTTGACTGCCTCCAGAAGTTAGATCAGATGGCAAATTGGATTTGGTGCCAGGTCTTTCCCCTTTAGGTTTTACCCCAACAATGTTTTCATTAGTTTCGCTCACTCTCGAAATCAAGCATTTTACAGCAGGTTGGAGCAGCCTGTATCTCAGCACAGGAATAAGGTAGGGAAGAATTCTAAGGCTCATTTTGACTGCCTCCAGAAGTTAGATCAGATGGCAAATTGGATTTGGTGCTAGGTCTTTCCCTTTAGGTTTTACCCCAACAATGTTTTCATTAGTTTCGCTCACTCTCGAAATCAAGCATTTTACAGCAGGTTGGAGCAGCCTGTATCTCAGCACAGGAATAAGGTAGGGAAGAATTCAAATGCTCATTTTGACTGCCTCCAGAAGTTAGATCAGATGGCAAATTGGATTTGGTGCTAGGTCTTTCCCTTTAGGTTTTACCCCAACAATGTTTTCATTAGTTTCGCTCACTCTCGAAATCAAGCATTTTACAGCAGGTTGGAGCAGCCTGTATCTCAGCACAGGAATAAGGTAGGGAAGAATTCTAAGGCTCATTTTGACTGCCTCCAGAAGTTAGATCAGATGGCAAATTGGATTTGGTGCTAGGTCTTTCCCTTTAGGTTTTACCCCAACAATGTTTTCATTAGTTTCGCTCACTCTCGAAATCAAGCATTTTACAGCAGGTTGGAGCAGCCTGTATCTCAGCACAGGAATAAGGTAGGGAAGAATTCTAAGGCTCATTTTGACTGCCTCCAGAAGTTAGATCAGATGGCAAATTGGATTTGGTGCTAGGTCTTTCCCTTTAGGTTTTACCCCAACAATGTTTTCATTAGTTTCGCTCACTCTCGAAATCAAGCATTTTACAGCAGGTTGGAGCAGCCTGTATCTCAGCACAGGAATAAGGTAGGGAAGAATTCAAATGCTCATTTTGACTGCCTCCAGAAGTTAGATCAGATGGCAAATTGGATTTGGTGCTAGGTCTTTCCCTTTAGGTTTTACCCCAACAATGTTTTCATTAGTTTCGCTCACTCTCGAAATCAAGCATTTTACAGCAGGTTGGAGCAGCCTGTATCTCAGCACAGGAATAAGGTAGGGAAGAATTCTAAGGATCATTTTGACTGCCTCCAGAAGTTAGATCAGATGGCAAATTGGATTTGGTGCTAGGTCTTTCCCTTTAGGTTTTACCCCAACAATGTTTTCATTAGTTTCGCTCACTCTCGAAATCAAGCATTTTACAGCAGGTTGGAGCAGCCTGTATCTCAGCACAGGAATAAGGTAGGGAAGAATTCTAAGGATCATTTTGACTGCCTCCAGAAGTTAGATCAGATGGCAAATTGGATTTGGTGCTAGGTCTTTCCCTTTAGGTTTTACCCCAACAATGTTTTCATTAGTTTCGCTCACTCTCGAAATCAAGCATTTTACAGCAGGTTGGAGCAGCCTGTATCTCAGCACAGGAATAAGGTAGGGAAGAATTCTAAGGATCATTTTGACTGCCTCCAGAAGTTAGATCAGATGGCAAATTGGATTTGGTGCTAGGTCTTTCCCTTTAGGTTTTACCCCAACAATGTTTTCATTAGTTTCGCTCACTCTCGAAATCAAGCATTTTACAGCAGGTTGGAGCAGCCTGTATCTCAGCACAGGAATAAGGTAGGGAAGAATTCTAAGGCTCATTTTGACTGCCTCCAGAAGTTAGATCAGATGGCAAATTGGATTTGGTGCTAGGTCTTTCCTTTAGGTTTTACCCCAACAATGTTTTCATTAGTTTCGCTCACTCTCGAAATCAAGCATTTTACAGCAGGTTGGAGCAGCCTGTATCTCAGCACAGGAATAAGGTAGGGAAGAATTCTAAGGATCATTTTGACTGCCTCCAGAAGTTAGATCAGATGGCAAATTGGATTTGGTGCTAGGTCTTTCCCTTTAGGTTTTACCCCAACAATGTTTTCATTAGTTTTGCTCACTCTCGAAATCAAGCATTTTACAGCAGGTTGGAGCAGCCTGTATCTCAGCACAGGAATAAGGTAGGGAAGAATTCAAATGCTCATTTTGACTGCCTCCAGAAGTTAGATCAGATGGCAAATTGGATTTGGTGCTAGGTCTTTCCCTTTAGGTTTTACCCCAACAATGTTTTCATTAGTTTCGCTCACTCTCGAAATCAAGCATTTTACAGCAGGTTGGAGCAGCCTGTATCTCAGCACAGGAATAAGGTAGGGAAGAATTCTAAGGATCATTTTGACTGCCTCCAGAAGTTAGATCAGATGGCAAATTGGATTTGGTGCTAGGTCTTTCCCTTTAGGTTTTACCCCAACAATGTTTTCATTAGTTTCGCTCACTCTCGAAATCAAGCATTTTACAGCAGGTTGGAGCAGCCTGTATCTCAGCACAGGAATAAGGTAGGGAAGAATTCTAAGGCTCATTTTGACTGCCTCCAGAAGTTAGATCAGATGGCAAATTGGATTTGGTGCTAGGTCTTTCCCTTTAGGTTTTACCCCAACAATGTTTTCATTAGTTTCGCTCACTCTTGAAATCAAGCATTTTACAGCAGGTTGGAGCAGCCTGTATCTCAGCACAGGAATAAGGTAGGGAAGAATTCTAAGGCTCATTTTGACTGCCTCCAGAAGTTAGATCAGATGGCAAATTGGATTTGGTGCTAGGTCTTTCCCTTTAGGTTTTACCCCAACAATGTTTTCATTAGTTTCGCTCACTCTCGAAATCAAGCATTTTTCAGCAGGTTGGAGCAGCCTGTATCTCAGCACAGGAATAAGGTAGGGAAGAATTCTAAGGCTCATTTTGACTGCCTCCAGAAGTTAGATCAGATGGCAAATTGGATTTGGTGCTAGGTCTTTCCCTTTAGGTTTTACCCCAACAATGTTTTCATTAGTTTCGCTCACTCTCGAAATCAAGCATTTTACAGCAGGTTGGAGCAGCCTGTATCTCAGCACAGGAATAAGGTAGGGAAGAATTCAAATGCTCATTTTGACTGCCTCCAGAAGTTAGATCAGATGGCAAATTGGATTTGGTGCTAGGTCTTTCCCTTTAGGTTTTACCCCAACAATGTTTTCATTAGTTTCGCTCACTCTCGAAATCAAGCATTTTTACAGCAGGTTGGAGCAGCCTGTATCTCAGCACAGGAATAAGGTAGGGAAGAATTCTAAGGCTCATTTTGACTGCCTCCAGAAGTTAGATCAGATGGCAAATTGGATTTGGTGCTAGGTCTTTCCCTTTAGGTTTTACCCCGACAATGTTTTCATTAGTTTCGCTCACTCTCGAAATCAAGCATTTTACAGCAGGTTGGAGCAGCCTGTATCTCAGCACAGGAATAAGGTAGGGAAGAATTCTAAGGCTCATTTTGACTGCCTCCAGAAGTTAGATCAGATGGCAAATTGGATTTGGTGCTAGGTCTTTCCCTTTAGGTTTTACCCCAACAATGTTTTCATTAGTTTCGCTCACTCTCGAAATCAAGCATTTTACAGCAGGTTGGAGCAGCCTGTATCTCAGCACAGGAATAAGGTAGGGAAGAATTCTAAGGCTCATTTTGACTGCCTCCAGAAGTTAGATCAGATGGCAAATTGGATTTGGTGCTGGGTCTTTCCCTTTAGGTTTTACCCCAACAATGTTTTCATTAGTTTCGCTCACTCTCGAAATCAAGCATTTTACAGCAGGTTGGAGCAGCCTGTATCTCAGCACAGGAATAAGGTAGGGAAGAATTCTAAGGCTCATTTTGACTGCCTCCAGAAGTTAGATCAGATGGCAAATTGGATTTGGTGCTAGGTCTTTCCCTTTAGGTTTTACCCCAACAATGTTTTCATTAGTTTCGCTCACTCTCAAAATCAAGCATTTTACAGCAGGTTGGAGCAGCCTGTATCTCAGCACAGGAATAAGGTAGGGAAGAATTCTAAGGGCTCATTTTGACTGCCTCCAGAAGTTAGATCAGATGGCAAATTGGATTTGGTGCTAGGTCTTTCCCTTTAGGTTTTACCCCAACAATGTTTTCATTAGTTTCGCTCACTCTCGAAATCAAGCATTTTACAGCAGGTTGGAGCAGCCTGTATCTCAGCACAGGAATAAGGTAGGGAAGAATTCTAAGGCTCATTTTGACTGCCTCCAGAAGTTAGATCAGATGGCAAATTGGATTTGGTGCTAGGTCTTTCCCTTTAGGTTTTACCCCAACAATGTTTTCATTAGTTTCGCTCACTCTCGAAATCAAGCATTTTACAGCAGGTTGGAGCAGCCTGTATCTCAGCACAGGAATAAGGTAGGGAAGAATTCTAAGGCTCATTTTGACTGCCTCCAGAAGTTAGATCAGATGGCAAATTGGATTTGGTGCTAGGTCTTTCCCTTTAGGTTTTACCCCAACAATGTTTTCATTAGTTTCGCTCACTCTCGAAATCAAGCATTTTACAGCAGGTTGGAGCAGCCTGTATCTCAGCACAGGAATAAGGTAGGGAAGAATTCTAAGGCTCATTTTGACTGCCTCCAGAAGTTAGATCAGATGGCAAATTGGATTTGGTGCTAGGTCTTTCCCTTTAGGTTTTACCCCAACAATGTTTTCATTAGTTTCGCTCACTCTCGAAATCAAGCATTTTACAGCAGGTTGGAGCAGCCTGTATCTCAGCACAGGAATAAGGTAGGGAAGAATTCTAAGGCTCATTTTGACTGCCTCCAGAAGTTAGATCAGATGGCAAATTGGATTTGGTGCTAGGTCTTTCCCTTTAGGTTTTACCCCAACAATGTTTTCATTAGTTTCGCTCACTCTCGAAATCAAGCATTTTACAGCAGGTTGGAGCAGCCTGTATCTCAGCACAGGAATAAGGTAGGGAAGAATTCTAAGGATCATTTTGACTGCCTCCAGAAGTTAGATCAGATGGCAAATTGGATTGGTGCTAGGTCTTTCCCTTTAGGTTTTACCCCAACAATGTTTTCATTAGTTTCGCTCACTCTCGAAATCAAGCATTTTACAGCAGGTTGGAGCAGCCTGTATCTCAGCACAGGAATAAGGTAGGGAAGAATTCTAAGGATCATTTTGACTGCCTCCAGAAGTTAGATCAGATGGCAAATTGGATTTGGTGCTAGGTCTTTCCCTTTAGGTTTTACCCCAACAATGTTTTCATTAGTTTCGCTCACTCTCGAAATCAAGCATTTTACAGCAGGTTGGAGCAGCCTGTATCTCAGCACAGGAATAAGGTAGGGAAGAATTCTAAGGCTCATTTTGACTGCCTCCAGAAGTTAGATCAGATGGCAAATTGGATTTGGTGCTAGGTCTTTCCCTTTAGGTTTTACCCCAACAATGTTTTCATTAGTTTCGCTCACTCTCGAAATCAAGCATTTTACAGCAGGTTGGAGCAGCCTGTATCTCAGCACAGGAATAAGGTAGGGAAGAATTCTAAGGATCATTTTGACTGCCTCCAGAAGTTAGATCAGATGGCAAATTGGATTTGGTGCTAGGTCTTTCCCTTTAGGTTTTACCCCCAACAATGTTTTCATTAGTTTCGCTCACTCTCGAAATCAAGCATTTTACAGCAGGTTGGAGCAGCCTGTATCTCAGCACAGGAATAAGGTAGGGAAGAATTCTAAGGCTCATTTTGACTGCCTCCAGAAGTTAGATCAGATGGCAAATTGGATTTGGTGCTAGGTCTTTCCCTTTAGGTTTTACCCCAACAATGTTTTCATTAGTTTCGCTCACTCTCGAAATCAAGCATTTTACAGCAGGTTGGAGCAGCCTGTATCTCAGCACAGGAATAAGGTAGGGAAGAATTCTAAGGATCATTTTGACTGCCTCCAGAAGTTAGATCAGATGGCAAATTGGATTTGGTGCTAGGTCTTTCCCTTTAGGTTTTACCCCAACAATGTTTTCATTAGTTTTGCTCACTCTCGAAATCAAGCATTTTACAGCAGGTTGGAGCAGCCTGTATCTCAGCACAGGAATAAGGTAGGGAAGAATTCAAATGCTCATTTTGACTGCCTCCAGAAGTTAGATCAGATGGCAAATTGGATTTGGTGCTAGGTCTTTCCCTTTAGGTTTTACCCCAACAATGTTTTCATTAGTTTCGCTCACTCTCGAAATCAAGCATTTTACAGCAGGTTGGAGCAGCCTGTATCTCAGCACAGGAATAAGGTAGGGAAGAATTCTAAGGATCATTTTGACTGCCTCCAGAAGTTAGATCAGATGGCAAATTGGATTTGGTGCTAGGTCTTTCCCTTTAGGTTTCACCCCAACAATGTTTTCATTAGTTTCGCTCACTCTCGAAATCAAGCATTTTACAGCAGGTTGGAGCAGCCTGTATCTCAGCACAGGAATAAGGTAGGGAAGAATTCTAAGGATCATTTTGACTGCCTCCAGAAGTTAGATCAGATGGCAAATTGGATTTGGTGCTAGGTCTTTCCCTTTAGGTTTTACCCCAACAATGTTTTCATTAGTTTCGCTCACTCTTGAAATCAAGCATTTTACAGCAGGTTGGAGCAGCCTGTATCTCAGCACAGGAATAAGGTAGGGAAGAATTCTAAGGCTCATTTTGACTGCCTCCAGAAGTTAGATCAGATGGCAAATTGGATTTGGTGCTAGGTCTTTCCCTTTAGGTTTTACCCCAACAATGTTTTCATTAGTTTCGCTCACCTCTCGAAATCAAGCATTTTACAGCAGGTTGGAGCAGCCTGTATCTCAGCACAGGAATAAGGTAGGGAAGAATTCTAAGGCTCATTTTGACTGCCTCCAGAAGTTAGATCAGATGGCAAATTGGATTTGGTGCTAGGTCTTTCCCTTTAGGTTTTACCCCAACAATGTTTTCATTAGTTTCGCTCACTCTCGAAATCAAGCATTTTACAGCAGGTTGGAGCAGCCTGTATCTCAGCACAGGAATAAGGTAGGGAAGAATTCTAAGGCTCATTTTGACTGCCTCCAGAAGTTAGATCAGATGGCAAATTGGATTTGGTGCTAGGTCTTTCCCTTTAGGTTTTACCCCAACAATGTTTTCATTAGTTTCGCTCACTCTCGAAATCAAGCATTTTACAGCAGGTTGGAGCAGCCTGTATCTCAGCACAGGAATAAGGTAGGGAAGAATTCTAAGGATCATTTTGACTGCCTCCAGAAGTTAGATCAGATGGCAAATTGGATTTGGTGCTAGGTCTTTCCCTTTAGGTTTTACCCCAACAATGTTTTCATTAGTTTCGCTCACTCTCGAAATCAAGCATTTTACAGCAGGTTGGAGCAGCCTGTATCTCAGCACAGGAATAAGGTAGGGAAGAATTCTAAGGCTCATTTTGACTGCCTCCAGAAGTTAGATCAGATGGCAAATTGGATTTGGTGCTAGGTCTTTCCCTTTAGGTTTTACCCCAACAATGTTTTCATTAGTTTCGCTCACTCTCGAAATCAAGCATTTTACAGCAGGTTGGAGCAGCCTGTATCTCAGCACAGGAATAAGGTAGGGAAGAATTCTAAGGCTCATTTTGACTGCCTCCAGAAGTTAGATCAGATGGCAAATTGGATTTGGTGCTAGGTCTTTCCCTTTAGGTTTTACCCCAACAATGTTTTCATTAGTTTCGCTCACTCTCGAAATCAAGCATTTTACAGCAGGTTGGAGCAGCCTGTATCTCAGCACAGGAATAAGGTAGGGAAGAATTCTAAGGCTCATTTTGACTGCCTCCAGAAGTTAGATCAGATGGCAAATTGGATTTGGTGCTAGGTCTTTCCCCTTTAGGTTTTACCCCCAACAATGTTTTCATTAGTTTCGCTCACTCTCGAAATCAAGCATTTTACAGCAGGTTGGAGCAGCCTGTATCTCAGCACAGGAATAAGGTAGGGAAGAATTCTAAGGCTCATTTTGACTGCCTCCAGAAGTTAGATCAGATGGCAAATTGGATTTGGTGCTAGGTCTTTCCCTTTAGGTTTTACCCCAACAATGTTTTCATTAGTTTCGCTCACTCTCGAAATCAAGCATTTTACAGCAGGTTGGAGCAGCCTGTATCTCAGCACAGGAATAAGGTAGGGAAGAATTCTAAGGATCATTTTGACTGCCTCCAGAAGTTAGATCAGATGGCAAATTGGATTTGGTGCTAGGTCTTTCCCTTTAGGTTTTACCCCAACAATGTTTTCATTAGTTTCGCTCACTCTCGAAATCAAGCATTTTACAGCAGGTTGGAGCAGCCTGTATCTCAGCACAGGAATAAGGTAGGGAAGAATTCTAAGGCTCATTTTGACTGCCTCCAGAAGTTAGATCAGATGGCAAATTGGATTTGGTGCTAGGTCTTTCCCTTTAGGTTTTACCCCAACAATGTTTTCATTAGTTTCGCTCACTCTCGAAATCAAGCATTTTACAGCAGGTTGGAGCAGCCTGTATCTCAGCACAGGAATAAGGTAGGGAAGAATTCTAAGGATCATTTTGACTGCCTCCAGAAGTTAGATCAGATGGCAAATTGGATTTGGTGCTAGGTCTTTCCCTTTAGGTTTTACCCCAACAATGTTTTCATTAGTTTCGCTCACTCTTGAAATCAAGCATTTTACAGCAGGTTGGAGCAGCCTGTATCTCAGCACAGGAATAAGGTAGGGAAGAATTCTAAGGCTCATTTTGACTGCCTCCAGAAGTTAGATCAGATGGCAAATTGGATTTGGTGCTAGGTCTTTCCCTTTAGGTTTTACCCCAACAATGTTTTTCATTAGTTTCGCTCACTCTCGAAATCAAGCATTTTTCAGCAGGTTGGAGCAGCCTGTATCTCAGCACAGGAATAAGGTAGGGAAGAATTCTAAGGCTCATTTTGACTGCCTCCAGAAGTTAGATCAGATGGCAAATTGGATTTGGTGCTAGGTCTTTCCCTTTAGGTTTTACCCCCAACAATGTTTTCATTAGTTTCGCTCACTCTCGAAATCAAGCATTTTACAGCAGGTTGGAGCAGCCTGTATCTCAGCACAGGAATAAGGTAGGGAAGAATTCTAAGGCTCATTTTGACTGCCTCCAGAAGTTAGATCAGATGGCAAATTGGATTGGTGCTAGGTCTTTCCCTTTAGGTTTTACCCCAACAATGTTTTCATTAGTTTCGCTCACTCTCGAAATCAAGCATTTTACAGCAGGTTGGAGCAGCCTGTATCTCAGCACAGGAATAAGGTAGGGAAGAATTCTAAGGGATCATTTTGACTGCCTCCAGAAGTTAGATCAGATGGCAAATTGGATTTGGTGCTAGGTCTTTCCCTTTAGGTTTTACCCCAACAATGTTTTCATTAGTTTCGCTCACTCTCGAAATCAAGCATTTTACAGCAGGTTGGAGCAGCCTGTATCTCAGCACAGGAATAAGGTAGGGAAGAATTCTAAGGATCATTTTGACTGCCTCCAGAAGTTAGATCAGATGGCAAATTGGATTTGGTGCTAGGTCTTTCCCTTTAGGTTTTACCCCAACAATGTTTTCATTAGTTTCGCTCACTCTCGAAATCAAGCATTTTACAGCAGGTTGGAGCAGCCTGTATCTCAGCACAGGAATAAGGTAGGGAAGAATTCTAAGGCTCATTTTGACTGCCTCCAGAAGTTAGATCAGATGGCAAATTGGATTTGGTGCTAGGTCTTTCCCTTTAGGTTTTACCCCAACAATGTTTTCATTAGTTTCGCTCACTCTCGAAATCAAGCATTTTACAGCAGGTTGGAGCAGCCTGTATCTCAGCACAGGAATAAGGTAGGGAAGAATTCTAAGGATCATTTTGACTGCCTCCAGAAGTTAGATCAGATGGCAAATTGGATTTGGTGCTAGGTCTTTCCCTTTAGGTTTTACCCCAACAATGTTTTCATTAGTTTCGCTCACTCTCGAAATCAAGCATTTTACAGCAGGTTGGAGCAGCCTGTATCTCAGCACAGGAATAAGGTAGGGAAGAATTCTAAGGCTCATTTTGACTGCCTCCAGAAGTTAGATCAGATGGCAAATTGGATTTGGTGCTAGGTCTTTCCCTTTAGGTTTTACCCCAACAATGTTTTCATTAGTTTCGCTCACTCTCGAAATCAAGCATTTTACAGCAGGTTGGAGCAGCCTGTATCTCAGCACAGGAATAAGGTAGGGAAGAATTCTAAGGATCATTTTGACTGCCTCCAGAAGTTAGATCAGATGGCAAATTGGATTTGGTGCTAGGTCTTTCCCTTTAGGTTTTACCCCAACAATGTTTTCATTAGTTTTGCTCACTCTCGAAATCAAGCATTTTACAGCAGGTTGGAGCAGCCTGTATCTCAGCACAGGAATAAGGTAGGAAGAATTCTAAGGATCATTTTGACTGCCTCCAGAAGTTAGATCAGATGGCAAATTGGATTTGGTGCTAGGTCTTTCCCTTTAGGTTTTACCCCAACAATGTTTTCATTAGTTTCGCTCACTCTCGAAATCAAGCATTTTACAGCAGGTTGGAGCAGCCTGTATCTCAGCACAGGAATAAGGTAGGGAAGAATTCTAAGGATCATTTTGACTGCCTCCAGAAGTTAGATCAGATGGCAAATTGGATTTGGTGCTAGGTCTTTCCCTTTAGGTTTCACCCCAACAATGTTTTCATTAGTTTCGCTCACTCTCGAAATCAAGCATTTTACAGCAGGTTGGAGCAGCCTGTATCTCAGCACAGGAATAAGGTAGGGAAGAATTCTAAGGATCATTTTGACTGCCTCCAGAAGTTAGATCAGATGGCAAATTGGATTTGGTGCTAGGTCTTTCCCTTTAGGTTTTACCCCAACAATGTTTTCATTAGTTTCGCTCACTCTCGAAATCAAGCATTTTACAGCAGGTTGGAGCAGCCTGTATCTCAGCACAGGAATAAGGTAGGGAAGAATTCTAAGGCTCATTTTGACTGCCTCCAGAAGTTAGATCAGATGGCAAATTGGATTTGGTGCTAGGTCTTTCCCTTTAGGTTTTACCCCAACAATGTTTTCATTAGTTTCGCTCACTCTCGAAATCAAGCATTTTTCAGCAGGTTGGAGCAGCCTGTATCTCAGCACAGGAATAAGGTAGGGAAGAATTCTAAGGCTCATTTTGACTGCCTCCAGAAGTTAGATCAGATGGCAAATTGGATTTGGTGCTAGGTCTTTCCCTTTAGGTTTTACCCCAACAATGTTTTCATTAGTTTCGCTCACTCTCGAAATCAAGCATTTTACAGCAGGTTGGAGCAGCCTGTATCTCAGCACAGGAATAAGGTAGGGAAGAATTCTAAGGCTCATTTTGACTGCCTCCAGAAGTTAGATCAGATGGCAAATTGGATTTGGTGCTAGGTCTTTCCCTTTAGGTTTTACCCCAACAATGTTTTCATTAGTTTCGCTCACTCTTGAAATCAAGCATTTTACAGCAGGTTGGAGCAGCCTGTATCTCAGCACAGGAATAAGGTAGGGAAGAATTCTAAGGCTCATTTTGACTGCCTCCAGAAGTTAGATCAGATGGCAAATTGGATTTGGTGCTAGGTCTTTCCCTTTAGGTTTTACCCCAACAATGTTTTCATTAGTTTCGCTCACTCTCGAAATCAAGCATTTTTCAGCAGGTTGGAGCAGCCTGTATCTCAGCACAGGAATAAGGTAGGGAAGAATTCTAAGGCTCATTTTGACTGCCTCCAGAAGTTAGATCAGATGGCAAATTGGATTTGGTGCTAGGTCTTTCCCTTTAGGTTTTACCCCAACAATGTTTTCATTAGTTTCGCTCACTCTCGAAATCAAGCATTTTACAGCAGGTTGGAGCAGCCTGTATCTCAGCACAGGAATAAGGTAGGGAAGAATTCTAAGGCTCATTTTGACTGCCTCCAGAAGTTAGATCAGATGGCAAATTGGATTTGGTGCTAGGTCTTTCCCTTTAGGTTTTACCCCAACAATGTTTTCATTAGTTTCGCTCACTCTCGAAATCAAGCATTTTACAGCAGGTTGGAGCAGCCTGTATCTCAGCACAGGAATAAGGTAGGGAAGAATTCTAAGGCTCATTTTGACTGCCTCCAGAAGTTAGATCAGATGGCAAATTGGATTTGGTGCTAGGTCTTTCCCTTTAGGTTTTACCCCAACAATGTTTTCATTAGTTTCGCTCACTCTCGAAATCAAGCATTTTACAGCAGGTTGGAGCAGCCTGTATCTCAGCACAGGAATAAGGTAGGGAAGAATTCTAAGGCTCATTTTGACTGCCTCCAGAAGTTAGATCAGATGGCAAATTGGATTTGGTGCTAGGTCTTTCCCTTTAGGTTTTACCCCAACAATGTTTTCATTAGTTTTGCTCACTCTCGAAATCAAGCATTTTACAGCAGGTTGGAGCAGCCTGTATCTCAGCACAGGAATAAGGTAGGGAAGAATTCTAAGGATCATTTTGACTGCCTCCAGAAGTTAGATCAGATGGCAAATTGGATTTGGTGCTAGGTCTTTCCCTTTAGGTTTTACCCCAACAATGTTTTCATTAGTTTCGCTCACTCTCGAAATCAAGCATTTTACAGCAGGTTGGAGCAGCCTGTATCTCAGCACAGGAATAAGGTAGGGAAGAATTCTAAGGATCATTTTGACTGCCTCCAGAAGTTAGATCAGATGGCAAATTGGATTTGGTGCTAGGTCTTTCCCTTTAGGTTTTACCCCAACAATGTTTTCATTAGTTTCGCTCACTCTCGAAATCAAGCATTTTACAGCAGGTTGGAGCAGCCTGTATCTCAGCACAGGAATAAGGTAGGGAAGAATTCTAAGGCTCATTTTGACTGCCTCCAGAAGTTAGATCAGATGGCAAATTGGATTTGGTGCTAGGTCTTTCCCTTTAGGTTTTACCCCAACAATGTTTTCATTAGTTTCGCTCACTCTCGAAATCAAGCATTTTACAGCAGGTTGGAGCAGCCTGTATCTCAGCACAGGAATAAGGTAGGGAAGAATTCTAAGGATCATTTTGACTGCCTCCAGAAGTTAGATCAGATGGCAAATTGGATTTGGTGCTAGGTCTTTCCCTTTAGGTTTTACCCCAACAATGTTTTCATTAGTTTCGCTCACTCTTGAAATCAAGCATTTTACAGCAGGTTGGAGCAGCCTGTATCTCAGCACAGGAATAAGGTAGGGAAGAATTCTAAGGCTCATTTTGACTGCCTCCAGAAGTTAGATCAGATGGCAAATTGGATTTGGTGCTAGGTCTTTCCCTTTAGGTTTTACCCCAACAATGTTTTCATTAGTTTCGCTCACTCTCGAAATCAAGCATTTTTCAGCAGGTTGGAGCAGCCTGTATCTCAGCACAGGAATAAGGTAGGGAAGAATTCTAAGGCTCATTTTGACTGCCTCCAGAAGTTAGATCAGATGGCAAATTGGATTTGGTGCTAGGTCTTTCCCTTTAGGTTTTACCCCAACAATGTTTTCATTAGTTTCGCTCACTCTCGAAATCAAGCATTTTACAGCAGGTTGGAGCAGCCTGTATCTCAGCACAGGAATAAGGTAGGGAAGAATTCTAAGGCTCATTTTGACTGCCTCCAGAAGTTAGATCAGATGGCAAATTGGATTTGGTGCTAGGTCTTTCCCTTTAGGTTTTACCCCAACAATGTTTTCATTAGTTTCGCTCACTCTCGAAATCAAGCATTTTACAGCAGGTTGGAGCAGCCTGTATCTCAGCACAGGAATAAGGTAGGGAAGAATTCTAAGGATCATTTTGACTGCCTCCAGAAGTTAGATCAGATGGCAAATTGGATTTGGTGCTAGGTCTTTCCCTTTAGGTTTTACCCCAACAATGTTTTCATTAGTTTCGCTCACTCTCGAAATCAAGCATTTTACAGCAGGTTGGAGCAGCCTGTATCTCAGCACAGGAATAAGGTAGGGAAGAATTCTAAGGCTCATTTTGACTGCCTCCAGAAGTTAGATCAGATGGCAAATTGGATTTGGTGCTAGGTCTTTCCCTTTAGGTTTTACCCCAACAATGTTTTCATTAGTTTCGCTCACTCTCGAAATCAAGCATTTTACAGCAGGTTGGAGCAGCCTGTATCTCAGCACAGGAATAAGGTAGGGAAGAATTCTAAGGATCATTTGACTGCCTCCAGAAGTTAGATCAGATGGCAAATTGGATTTGGTGCTAGGTCTTTCCCTTTAGGTTTTACCCCAACAATGTTTTCATTAGTTTCGCTCACTCTCGAAATCAAGCATTTTACAGCAGGTTGGAGCAGCCTGTATCTCAGCACAGGAATAAGGTAGGGAAGAATTCTAAGGATCATTTTGACTGCCTCCAGAAGTTAGATCAGATGGCAAATTGGATTTGGTGCTAGGTCTTTCCCTTTAGGTTTTACCCCAACAATGTTTTCATTAGTTTCGCTCACTCTCGAAATCAAGCATTTTACAGCAGGTTGGAGCAGCCTGTATCTCAGCACAGGAATAAGGTAGGAAGAATTCTAAGGCTCATTTTGACTGCCTCCAGAAGTTAGATCAGATGGCAAATTGGATTTGGTGCTAGGTCTTTCCCTTTAGGTTTTACCCCAACAATGTTTTCATTAGTTTCGCTCACTCTCGAAATCATTTTACAGCAGGTTGGAGCAGCCTGTATCTCAGCACAGGAATAAGGTAGGGAAGAATTCTAAGGATCATTTTGACTGCCTCCAGAAGTTAGATCAGATGGCAAATTGGATTTGGTGCTAGGTCTTTCCCTTTAGGTTTTACCCCAACAATGTTTTCATTAGTTTCGCTCACTCTCGAAATCAAGCATTTTACAGCAGGTTGGAGCAGCCTGTATCTCAGCACAGGAATAAGGTAGGGAAGAATTCTAAGGATCATTTTGACTGCCTCCAGAAGTTAGATCAGATGGCAAATTGGATTTGGTGCTAGGTCTTTCCCTTTAGGTTTTACCCCAACAATGTTTTCATTAGTTTCGCTCACTCTCGAAATCAAGCATTTTACAGCAGGTTGGAGCAGCCTGTATCTCAGCACAGGAATAAGGTAGGGAAGAATTCTAAGGATCATTTTGACTGCCTCCAGAAGTTAGATCAGATGGCAAATTGGATTTGGTGCTAGGTCTTTCCCTTTAGGTTTTACCCCAACAATGTTTTCATTAGTTTCGCTCACTCTCGAAATCAAGCATTTTACAGCAGGTTGGAGCAGCCTGTATCTCAGCACAGGAATAAGGTAGGGAAGAATTCTAAGGATCATTTTGACTGCCTCCAGAAGTTAGATCAGATGGCAAATTGGATTTGGTGCTAGGTCTTTCCCTTTAGGTTTTACCCCAACAATGTTTTCATTAGTTTCGCTCACTCTCGAAATCAAGCATTTTACAGCAGGTTGGAGCAGCCTGTATCTCAGCACAGGAATAAGGTAGGGAAGAATTCTAAGGATCATTTTGACTGCCTCCAGAAGTTAGATCAGATGGCAAATTGGATTTGGTGCTAGGTCTTTCCCTTTAGGTTTTACCCCAACAATGTTTTCATTAGTTTCGCTCACTCTCGAAATCAAGCATTTTACAGCAGGTTGGAGCAGCCTGTATCTCAGCACAGGAATAAGGTAGGGAAGAATTCTAAGGATCATTTTGACTGCCTCCAGAAGTTAGATCAGATGGCAAATTGGATTTCGTGCTGGGTCCTTTCCCTTTAGGTTTTACCCCAACAATGTTTTCATTAGTTTCGCTCACTCTCGAAATCAAGCATTTTACAGCAGGTTGGAGCAGCCTGTATCTCAGCACAGGAATAAGGTAGGGAAGAATTCTAAGGCTCATTTTGACTGCCTCCAGAAGTTAGATCAGATGGCAAATTGGATTTGGTGCTAGGTCTTTCCCTTTAGGTTTTACCCCAACAATGTTTTCATTAGTTTCGCTCACTCTCGAAATCAAGCATTTTACAGCAGGTTGGAGCAGCCTGTATCTCAGCACAGGAATAAGGTAGGGAAGAATTCTAAGGATCATTTTGACTGCCTCCAGAAGTTAGATCAGATGGCAAATTGGATTTGGTGCTAGGTCTTTCCCTTTAGGTTTTACCCCAACAATGTTTTCATTAGTTTTCGCTCACTCTCGAAATCAAGCATTTTACAGCAGGTTGGAGCAGCCTGTATCTCAGCACAGGAATAAGGTAGGGAAGAATTCTAAGGCTCATTTTGACTGCCTCCAGAAGTTAGATCAGATGGCAAATTGGATTTGGTGCTAGGTCTTTCCCTTTAGGTTTTACCCCAACAATGTTTTCATTAGTTTCGCTCACTCTCGAAATCAAGCATTTTACAGCAGGTTGGAGCAGCCTGTATCTCAGCACAGGAATAAGGTAGGGAAGAATTCAAAGGCTCATTTTGACTGCCCTCCAGAAGTTAGATCAGATGGCAAATTTGATTTGGTGCTGGGTCTTTCCCTTTAGGTTTTACCCCAAACAATGTTTTCATTAGTTTCGCTCACTCTCGAAATCAAGCATTTTACAGCAAGTTGGAGCAGCCTGTATCTCAGCACAGGAATAAGGTAGGGAAGAATTCTAAGGATCATTTTGACTGCCTCCAGAAGTTAGATCAGATGGCAAATTGGATTTGGTGCTAGGTCTTTCCCTTTAGGTTTTACCCCAACAATGTTTTCATTAGTTTCGCTCACTCTCGAAATCAAGCATTTTACAGCAGGTTGGAGCAGCCTGTATCTCAGCACAGGAATAAGGTAGGGAAGAATTCTAAGGATCATTTTGACTGCCTCCAGAAGTTAGATCAGATGGCAAATTGGATTTGGTGCTAGGTCTTTCCCTTTAGGTTTTACCCCAACAATGTTTTCATTAGTTTCGCTCACTCTCGAAATCAAGCATTTTACAGCAGGTTGGAGCAGCCTGTATCTCAGCACAGGAATAAGGTAGGGAAGAATTCTAAGGCTCATTTTGACTGCCTCCAGAAGTTAGATCAGATGGCAAATTGGATTTGGTGCTAGGTCCTTTCCCTTTAGGTTTTACCCCAACAATGTTTTCATTAGTTTCGCTCACTCTCGAAATCAAGCATTTTACAGCAGGTTGGAGCAGCCTGTATCTCAGCACAGGAATAAGGTAGGGAAGAATTCTAAGGATCATTTTGACTGCCTCCAGAAGTTAGATCAGATGGCAAATTGGATTTGGTGCTAGGTCTTTCCCTTTAGGTTTTACCCCAACAATGTTTTCATTAGTTTTGCTCACTCTCGAAATCAAGCATTTTACAGCAGGTTGGAGCAGCCTGTATCTCAGCACAGGAATAAGGTAGGGAAGAATTCAAATGCTCATTTTGACTGCCTCCAGAAGTTAGATCAGATGGCAAATTGGATTTGGTGCTAGGTCTTTCCCTTTAGGTTTTACCCCAACAATGTTTTCATTAGTTTCGCTCACTCTCGAAATCAAGCATTTTACAGCAGGTTGGAGCAGCCTGTATCTCAGCACAGGAATAAGGTAGGGAAGAATTCTAAGGATCATTTTGACTGCCTCCAGAAGTTAGATCAGATGGCAAATTGGATTTGGTGCTAGGTCTTTCCCTTTAGGTTTTACCCCAACAATGTTTTCATTAGTTTCGCTCACTCTCGAAATCAAGCATTTTACAGCAGGTTGGAGCAGCCTGTATCTCAGCACAGGAATAAGGTAGGGAAGAATTCTAAGGCTCATTTTGACTGCCTCCAGAAGTTAGATCAGATGGCAAATTGGATTTGGTGCTAGGTCTTTCCCTTTAGGTTTTACCCCAACAATGTTTTCATTAGTTTCGCTCACTCTCGAAATCAAGCATTTTACAGCAGGTTGGAGCAGCCTGTATCTCAGCACAGGAATAAGGTAGGGAAGAATTCTAAGGATCATTTTGACTGCCTCCAGAAGTTAGATCAGATGGCAAATTGGATTTGGTGCTAGGTCTTTCCCTTTAGGTTTTACCCCAACAATGTTTTCATTAGTTTCGCTCACTCTCGAAATCAAGCATTTTACAGCAGGTTGGAGCAGCCTGTATCTCAGCACAGGAATAAGGTAGGGAAGAATTCTAAGGCTCATTTTGACTGCCTCCAGAAGTTAGATCAGATGGCAAATTGGATTTGGTGCTAGGTCTTTCCCTTTAGGTTTTACCCCAACAATGTTTTCATTAGTTTCGCTCACTCTCGAAATCAAGCATTTTACAGCAGGTTGGAGCAGCCTGTATCTCAGCACAGGAATAAGGTAGGGAAGAATTCTAAGGATCATTTTGACTGCCTCCAGAAGTTAGATCAGATGGCAAATTGGATTTGGTGCTAGGTCTTTCCCTTTAGGTTTTACCCCAACAATGTTTTCATTAGTTTCGCTCACTCTCGAAATCAAGCATTTTACAGCAGGTTGGAGCAGCCTGTATCTCAGCACAGGAATAAGGTAGGGAAGAATTCTAAGGCTCATTTTGACTGCCTCCAGAAGTTAGATCAGATGGCAAATTGGATTTGGTGCTAGGTCTTTCCCTTTAGGTTTTACCCCAACAATGTTTTCATTAGTTTCGCTCACTCTCGAAATCAAGCATTTTACAGCAGGTTGGAGCAGCCTGTATCTCAGCACAGGAATAAGGTAGGGAAGAATTCTAAGGATCATTTTGACTGCCTCCAGAAGTTAGATCAGATGGCAAATTGGATTTGGTGCTAGGTCTTTCCCTTTAGGTTTTACCCCAACAATGTTTTCATTAGTTTCGCTCACTCTCGAAATCAAGCATTTTACAGCAGGTTGGAGCAGCCTGTATCTCAGCACAGGAATAAGGTAGGGAAGAATTCTAAGGATCATTTTGACTGCCTCCAGAAGTTAGATCAGATGGCAAATTGGATTTGTGCTAGGTCTTTCCCTTTAGGTTTTACCCCAACAATGTTTTCATTAGTTTTGCTCACTCTCGAAATCAAGCATTTTACAGCAGGTTGGAGCAGCCTGTATCTCAGCACAGGAATAAGGTAGGGAAGAATTCAAATGCTCATTTTGACTGCCTCCAGAAGTTAGATCAGATGGCAAATTGGATTTGGTGCTAGGTCTTTCCCTTTAGGTTTTACCCCAACAATGTTTTCATTAGTTTCGCTCACTCTCGAAATCAAGCATTTTACAGCAGGTTGGAGCAGCCTGTATCTCAGCACAGGAATAAGGTAGGGAAGAATTCTAAGGATCATTTTGACTGCCTCCAGAAGTTAGATCAGATGGCAAATTGGATTTGGTGCTAGGTCTTTCCCTTTAGGTTTTACCCCAACAATGTTTTCATTAGTTTCGCTCACTCTCGAAATCAAGCATTTTACAGCAGGTTGGAGCAGCCTGTATCTCAGCACAGGAATAAGGTAGGGAAGAATTCTAAGGATCATTTTGACTGCCTCCAGAAGTTAGATCAGATGGCAAATTGGATTTGGTGCTAGGTCTTTCCCTTTAGGTTTTACCCCAACAATGTTTTCATTAGTTTCGCTCACTCTTGAAATCAAGCATTTTACAGCAGGTTGGAGCAGCCTGTATCTCAGCACAGGAATAAGGTAGGGAAGAATTCTAAGGCTCATTTTGACTGCCTCCAGAAGTTAGATCAGATGGCAAATTGGATTTGGTGCTAGGTCTTTCCCTTTAGGTTTTACCCCAACAATGTTTTCATTAGTTTCGCTCACTCTCGAAATCAAGCATTTTACAGCAGGTTGGAGCAGCCTGTATCTCAGCACAGGAATAAGGTAGGGAAGAATTCTAAGGCTCATTTTGACTGCCTCCAGAAGTTAGATCAGATGGCAAATTGGATTTGGTGCTAGGTCTTTCCCTTTAGGTTTTACCCCAACAATGTTTTCATTAGTTTCGCTCACTCTCGAAATCAAGCATTTTACAGCAGGTTGGAGCAGCCTGTATCTCAGCACAGGAATAAGGTAGGGAAGAATTCTAAGGATCATTTTGACTCCTCCAGAAGTTAGATCAGATGGCAAATTGGATTTGGTGCTAGGTCTTTCCCTTTAGGTTTTACCCCAACAATGTTTTCATTAGTTTCGCTCACTCTCGAAATCAAGCATTTTACAGCAGGTTGGAGCAGCCTGTATCTCAGCACAGGAATAAGGTAGGGAAGAATTCTAAGGCTCATTTTGACTGCCTCCAGAAGTTAGATCAGATGGCAAATTGGATTTGGTGCTAGGTCTTTCCCTTTAGGTTTTACCCCAACAATGTTTTCATTAGTTTCGCTCACTCTCGAAATCAAGCATTTTACAGCAGGTTGGAGCAGCCTGTATCTCAGCACAGGAGGTAGGGAAGAATTCTAAGGATCATTTTGACTGCCTCCAGAAGTTAGATCAGATGGCAAATTGGATTTGGTGCTAGGTCTTTCCCTTTAGGTTTTACCCCAACAATGTTTTCCATTAGTTTCGCTCACTCTCGAAATCAAGCATTTTACAGCAGGTTGGAGCAGCCTGTATCTCAGCACAGGAATAAGGTAGGGAAGAATTCTAAGGCTCATTTTGACTGCCTCCAGAAGTTAGATCAGATGGCAAATTGGATTTGGTGCTAGGTCTTTCCCTTTAGGTTTTACCCCAACAATGTTTTCATTAGTTTCGCTCACTCTCGAAATCAAGCATTTTACAGCAGGTTGGAGCAGCCTGTATCTCAGCACAGGAATAAGGTAGGGAAGAATTCTAAGGATCATTTTGACTGCCTCCAGAAGTTAGATCAGATGGCAAATTGGATTTGGTGCTAGGTCTTTCCCTTTAGGTTTTACCCCAACAATGTTTTCATTAGTTTCGCTCACTCTCGAAATCAAGCATTTTTACAGCAGGTTGGAGCAGCCTGTATCTCAGCACAGGAATAAGGTAGGGAAGAATTCTAAGGATCATTTTGACTGCCTCCAGAAGTTAGATCAGATGGCAAATTGGATTTGGTGCTGGGTCTTTCCCTTTAGGTTTTACCCCAACAATGTTTTCATTAGTTTCGCTCACTCTCGAAATCAAGCATTTTACAGCAGGTTGGAGCAGCCTGTATCTCAGCACAGGAATAAGGTAGGGAAGAATTCTAAGGATCATTTTGACTGCCTCCAGAAGTTAGATCAGATGGCAAATTGGATTTGGTGCTAGGTCTTTCCCTTTAGGTTTTACCCCAACAATGTTTTCATTAGTTTCGCTCACTCTCGAAATCAAGCATTTTACAGCAGGTTGGAGCAGCCTGTATCTCAGCACAGGAATAAGGTAGGGAAGAATTCTAAGGATCATTTTGACTGCCTCCAGAAGTTAGATCAGATGGCAAATTGGATTTGGTGCTAGGTCTTTCCCTTTAGGTTTTACGCCAACAATGTTTTCATTAGTTTCGCTCACTCTCGAAATCAAGCATTTTACAGCAGGTTGGAGCAGCCTGTATCTCAGCACAGGAATAAGGTAGGGAAGAATTCAAAGGCTCATTTTGACTGCCTCCAGAAGTTAGATCAGATGGCAAATTGGATTTCGTGCTGGGTCTTTCCCTTTAGGTTTTACCCCCAACAATGTTTTCATTAGTTTCGCTCACTCTCGAAATCAAGCATTTTACAGCAGGTTGGAGCAGCCTGTATCTCAGCACAGGAATAAGGTAGGGAAGAATTCTAAGGCTCATTTTGACTGCCTCCAGAAGTTAGATCAGATGGCAAATTGGATTTGGTGCTAGGTCTTTCCCTTTAGGTTTTACCCCAACAATGTTTTCATTAGTTTCGCTCACTCTCGAAATCAAGCATTTTACAGCAGGTTGGAGCAGCCTGTATCTCAGCACAGGAATAAGGTAGGGAAGAATTCTAAGGATCATTTTGACTGCCTCCAGAAGTTAGATCAGATGGCAAATTGGATTTGGTGCTAGGTCTTTCCCTTTAGGTTTTACCCCAACAATGTTTTCATTAGTTTCGCTCACTCTCGAAATCAAGCATTTTACAGCAGGTTGGAGCAGCCTGTATCTCAGCACAGGAATAAGGTAGGGAAGAATTCTAAGGCTCATTTTGACTGCCTCCAGAAGTTAGATCAGATGGCAAATTGGATTTGGTGCTAGGTCTTTCCCTTTAGGTTTTACCCCAACAATGTTTTCATTAGTTTCGCTCACTCTCGAAATCAAGCATTTTACAGCAGGTTGGAGCAGCCTGTATCTCAGCACAGGAATAAGGTAGGGAAGAATTCTAAGGCTCATTTTGACTGCCTCCAGAAGTTAGATCAGATGGCAAATTGGATTTGGTGCTAGGTCTTTCCCTTTAGGTTTTACCCCAACAATGTTTTCATTAGTTTCGCTCACTCTCGAAATCAAGCATTTTACAGCAGGTTGGAGCAGCCTGTATCTCAGCACAGGAATAAGGTAGGGAAGAATTCTAAGGCTCATTTTGACTGCCTCCAGAAGTTAGATCAGATGGCAAAATTGGATTTGGTGCTAGGTCTTTCCCTTTAGGTTTTACCCCAACAATGTTTTCATTAGTTTCGCTCACTCTCGAAATCAAGCATTTTACAGCAGGTTGGAGCAGCCTGTATCTCAGCACAGGAATAAGGTAGGGAAGAATTCTAAGGCTCATTTTGACTGCCTCCAGAAGTTAGATCAGATGGCAAATTGGATTTGGTGCTAGGTCTTTCCCTTTAGGTTTTACCCCAACAATGTTTTCATTAGTTTCGCTCACTCTCGAAATCAAGCATTTTACAGCAGGTTGGAGCAGCCTGTATCTCAGCACAGGAATAAGGTAGGGAAGAATTCTAAGGATCATTTTGACTGCCTCCAGAAGTTAGATCAGATGGCAAATTGGATTTGGTGCTAGGTCTTTCCCTTTAGGTTTTACCCCAACAATGTTTTCATTAGTTTCGCTCACTCTCGAAATCAAGCATTTTACAGCAGGTTGGAGCAGCCTGTATCTCAGCACAGGAATAAGGTAGGGAAGAATTCTAAGGATCATTTTGACTGCCTCCAGAAGTTAGATCAGATGGCAAATTGGATTTGGTGCTAGGTCTTTCCCTTTAGGTTTTACCCCAACAATGTTTTCATTAGTTTCGCTCACTCTCGAAATCAAGCATTTTACAACAGGTTGGAGCAGCCTGTATCTCAGCACAGGAATAAGGTAGGGAAGAATTCTAAGGATCATTTTGACTGCCTCCAGAAGTTAGATCAGATGGCAAATTGGATTTGGTGCTAGGTCTTTCCCTTTAGGTTTTACGCCAACAATGTTTTCATTAGTTTCGCTCACTCTCGAAATCAAGCATTTTACAGCAGGTTGGAGCAGCCTGTATCTCAGCACAGGAATAAGGTAGGGAAGAATTCAAAGGCTCATTTTGACTGCCTCCAGAAGTTAGATCAGATGGCAAATTGGATTTCGTGCTGGGTCTTTCCCTTTAGGTTTTACCCCAACAATGTTTTCATTAGTTTCGCTCACTCTCGAAATCAAGCATTTTACAGCAGGTTGGAGCAGCCTGTATCTCAGCACAGGAATAAGGTAGGGAAGAATTCTAAGGCTCATTTTGACTGCCTCCAGAAGTTAGATCAGATGGCAAATTGGATTTGGTGCTAGGTCTTTCCCTTTAGGTTTTACCCCAACAATGTTTTCATTAGTTTCGCTCACTCTCGAAATCAAGCATTTTACAGCAGGTTGGAGCAGCCTGTATCTCAGCACAGGAATAAGGTAGGGAAGAATTATAAGGCTCATTTTGACTGCCTCCAGAAGTTAGATCAGATGGCAAATTGGATTTGGTGCTAGGTCTTTCCCTTTAGGTTTTACCCCAACAATGTTTTCATTAGTTTCGCTCACTCTCGAAATCAAGCATTTTACAGCAGGTTGGAGCAGCCTGTATCTCAGCACAGGAATAAGGTAGGGAAGAATTCTAAGGCTCATTTTGACTGCCTCCAGAAGTTAGATCAGATGGCAAATTGGATTTGGTGCTAGGTCTTTCCCTTTAGGTTTTACCCCAACAATGTTTTCATTAGTTTCGCTCACTCTCGAAATCAAGCATTTTACAGCAGGTTGGAGCAGCCTGTATCTCAGCACAGGAATAAGGTAGGGAAGAATTCAAAGGCTCATTTTGACTGCCTCCAGAAGTTAGATCAGATGGCAAATTGGATTTGGTGCTGGGTCTTTCCCTTTAGGTTTTACCCCAACAATGTTTTCATTAGTTTCGCTCACTCTCGAAATCAAGCATTTTACAGCAGGTTGGAGCAGCCTGTATCTCAGCACAGGAATAAGGTAGGGAAGAATTCTAAGGCTCATTTTGACTGCCTCCAGAAGTTAGATCAGATGGCAAATTGGATTTGGTGCTAGGTCTTTCCCTTTAGGTTTTACCCCAACAATGTTTTCATTAGTTTCGCTCACTCTCGAAATCAAGCATTTTACAGCAGGTTGGAGCAGCCTGTATCTCAGCACAGGAATAAGGTAGGGAAGAATTCTAAGGCTCATTTTGACTGCCTCCAGAAGTTAGATCAGATGGCAAATTGGATTTGGTGCTAGGTCTTTCCCTTTAGGTTTTACCCCAACAATGTTTTCATTAGTTTCGCTCACTCTCGAAATCAAGCATTTTACAGCAGGTTGGAGCAGCCTGTATCTCAGCACAGGAATAAGGTAGGGAAGAATTCTAAGGCTCATTTTGACTGCCTCCAGAAGTTAGATCAGATGGCAAATTGGATTTGGTGCTAGGTCTTTCCCTTTAGGTTTTACCCCAACAATGTTTTCATTAGTTTCGCTCACTCTCGAAATCAAGCATTTTACAGCAGGTTGGAGCAGCCTGTATCTCAGCACAGGAATAAGGTAGGGAAGAATTCTAAGGATCATTTTGACTGCCTCCAGAAGTTAGATCAGATGGCAAATTGGATTTGGTGCTAGGTCTTTCCCTTTAGGTTTTACCCCAACAATGTTTTCATTAGTTTCGCTCACTCTCGAAATCAAGCATTTTACAGCAGGTTGGAGCAGCCTGTATCTCAGCACAGGAATAAGGTAGGGAAGAATTCTAAGGATCATTTTGACTGCCTCCAGAAGTTAGATCAGATGGCAAATTGGATTTGGTGCTAGGTCTTTCCCTTTAGGTTTTACCCCAACAATGTTTTCATTAGTTTCGCTCACTCTCGAAATCAAGCATTTTACAGCAGGTTGGAGCAGCCTGTATCTCAGCACAGGAATAAGGTAGGGAAGAATTCTAAGGATCATTTTGACTGCCTCCAGAAGTTAGATCAGATGGCAAATTGGATTTGGTGCTAGGTCTTTCCCTTTAGGTTTTACCCCAACAATGTTTTCATTAGTTTCGCTCACTCTCGAAATCAAGCATTTTACAGCAGGTTGGAGCAGCCTGTATCTCAGCACAGGAATAAGGTAGGGAAGAATTCTAAGGATCATTTTGACTGCCTCCAGAAGTTAGATCAGATGGCAAATTGGATTTGGTGCTAGGTCTTTCCCTTTAGGTTTTACCCCAACAATGTTTTCATTAGTTTTGCTCACTCTCGAAATCAAGCATTTTACAGCAGGTTGGAGCAGCCTGTATCTCAGCACAGGAATAAGGTAGGGAAGAATTCAAATGCTCATTTTGACTGCCTCCAGAAGTTAGATCAGATGGCAAATTGGATTTGGTGCTAGGTCTTTCCCTTTAGGTTTTACCCCAACAATGTTTTCATTAGTTTCGCTCACTCTCGAAATCAAGCATTTTACAGCAGGTTGGAGCAGCCTGTATCTCAGCACAGGAATAAGGTAGGGAAGAATTCTAAGGATCATTTTGACTGCCTCCAGAAGTTAGATCAGATGGCAAATTGGATTTGGTGCTAGGTCTTTCCCTTTAGGTTTTACCCCAACAATGTTTTCATTAGTTTCGCTCACTCTCGAAATCAAGCATTTTACAGCAGGTTGGAGCAGCCTGTATCTCAGCACAGGAATAAGGTAGGGAAGAATTCTAAGGATCATTTTGACTGCCTCCAGAAGTTAGATCAGATGGCAAATTGGATTTGGTGCTAGGTCTTTCCCTTTAGGTTTTACCCCAACAATGTTTTCATTAGTTTCGCTCACTCTTGAAATCAAGCATTTTACAGCAGGTTGGAGCAGCCTGTATCTCAGCACAGGAATAAGGTAGGGAAGAATTCTAAGGCTCATTTTGACTGCCTCCAGAAGTTAGATCAGATGGCAAATTGGATTTGGTGCTAGGTCTTTCCCTTTAGGTTTTACCCCAACAATGTTTTCATTAGTTTCGCTCACTCTCGAAATCAAGCATTTTACAGCAGGTTGGAGCAGCCTGTATCTCAGCACAGGAATAAGGTAGGGAAGAATTCTAAGGCTCATTTTGACTGCCTCCAGAAGTTAGATCAGATGGCAAATTGGATTTGGTGCTAGGTCTTTCCCTTTAGGTTTTACCCCAACAATGTTTTCATTAGTTTCGCTCACTCTCGAAATCAAGCATTTTACAGCAGGTTGGAGCAGCCTGTATCTCAGCACAGGAATAAGGTAGGGAAGAATTCTAAGGATCATTTTGACTGCCTCCAGAAGTTAGATCAGATGGCAAATTGGATTTGGTGCTAGGTCTTTCCCTTTAGGTTTTACCCCAACAATGTTTTCATTAGTTTCGCTCACTCTCGAAATCAAGCATTTTACAGCAGGTTGGAGCAGCCTGTATCTCAGCACAGGAATAAGGTAGGGAAGAATTCTAAGGCTCATTTTGACTGCCTCCAGAAGTTAGATCAGATGGCAAATTGGATTTGGTGCTAGGTCTTTCCCTTTAGGTTTTACCCCAACAATGTTTTCATTAGTTTCGCTCACTCTCGAAATCAAGCATTTTACAGCAGGTTGGAGCAGCCTGTATCTCAGCACAGGAATAAGGTAGGGAAGAATTCTAAGGATCATTTTGACTGCCTCCAGAAGTTAGATCAGATGGCAAATTGGATTTGGTGCTAGGTCTTTCCCTTTAGGTTTTACGCCAACAATGTTTTCATTAGTTTCGCTCACTCTCGAAATCAAGCATTTTACAGCAGGTTGGAGCAGCCTGTATCTCAGCACAGGAATAAGGTAGGGAAGAATTCTAAGGCTCATTTTGACTGCCTCCAGAAGTTAGATCAGATGGCAAATTGGATTTGGTGCTAGGTCTTTCCCTTTAGGTTTTACCCCAACAATGTTTTCATTAGTTTCGCTCACTCTCGAAATCAAGCATTTTACAGCAGGTTGGAGCAGCCTGTATCTCAGCACAGGAATAAGGTAGGGAAGAATTCTAAGGATCATTTTGACTGCCTCCAGAAGTTAGATCAGATGGCAAATTGGATTTGGTGCTAGGTCTTTCCCTTTAGGTTTTACCCCAACAATGTTTTCATTAGTTTCGCTCACTCTCGAAATCAAGCATTTTACAGCAGGTTGGAGCAGCCTGTATCTCAGCACAGGAATATGGTAGGGAAGAATTCTAAGGATCATTTTGACTGCCTCCAGAAGTTAGATCAGATGGCAAATTGGATTTGGTGCTGGGTCTTTCCCTTTAGGTTTTACCCCAACAATGTTTTCATTAGTTTCGCTCACTCTCGAAATCAAGCATTTTACAGCAGGTTGGAGCAGCCTGTATCTCAGCACAGGAATAAGGTAGGGAAGAATTCTAAGGATCATTTTGACTGCCTCCAGAAGTTAGATCAGATGGCAAATTGGATTTGGTGCTAGGTCTTTCCCTTTAGGTTTTACCCCAACAATGTTTTCATTAGTTTCGCTCACTCTCGAAATCAAGCATTTTACAGCAGGTTGGAGCAGCCTGTATCTCAGCACAGGAATAAGGTAGGGAAGAATTCTAAGGATCATTTTGACTGCCTCCAGAAGTTAGATCAGATGGCAAATTGGATTTGGTGCTAGGTCTTTCCCCTTTAGGTTTTACGCCAACAATGTTTTCATTAGTTTCGCTCACTCTCGAAATCAAGCATTTTACAGCAGGTTGGAGCAGCCTGTATCTCAGCACAGGAATAAGGTAGGGAAGAATTCAAAGGCTCATTTTGACTGCCTCCAGAAGTTAGATCAGATGGCAAATTGGATTTCGTGCTGGGTCTTTCCCTTTAGGTTTTACCCCAACAATGTTTTCATTAGTTTCGCTCACTCTCGAAATCAAGCATTTTACAGCAGGTTGGAGCAGCCTGTATCTCAGCACAGGAATAAGGTAGGGAAGAATTCTAAGGCTCATTTTGACTGCCTCCAGAAGTTAGATCAGATGGCAAATTGGATTTGGTGCTAGGTCTTTCCCTTTAGGTTTTACCCCAACAATGTTTTCATTAGTTTCGCCTCACTCTCGAAATCAAGCATTTTACAGCAGGTTGGAGCAGCCTGTATCTCAGCACAGGAATAAGGTAGGGAAGAATTCTAAGGATCATTTTGACTGCCTCCAGAAGTTAGATCAGATGGCAAATTGGATTTGGTGCTAGGTCTTTCCCTTTAGGTTTTACCCCAACAATGTTTTCATTAGTTTCGCTCACTCTCGAAATCAAGCATTTTACAGCAGGTTGGAGCAGCCTGTATCTCAGCACAGGAATAAGGTAGGGAAGAATTCTAAGGCTCATTTTGACTGCCTCCAGAAGTTAGATCAGATGGCAAATTGGATTTGGTGCTAGGTCTTTCCCTTTAGGTTTTACCCCAACAATGTTTTCATTAGTTTCGCTCACTCTCGAAATCAAGCATTTTACAGCAGGTTGGAGCAGCCTGTATCTCAGCACAGGAATAAGGTAGGGAAGAATTCTAAGGCTCATTTTGACTGCCTCCAGAAGTTAGATCAGATGGCAAATTGGATTTGGTGCTAGGTCTTTCCCTTTAGGTTTTACCCCAACAATGTTTTCATTAGTTTCGCTCACTCTCGAAATCAAGCATTTTACAGCAGGTTGGAGCAGCCTGTATCTCAGCACAGGAATAAGGTAGGGAAGAATTCTAAGGATCATTTTGACTGCCTCCAGAAGTTAGATCAGATGGCAAATTGGATTTGGTGCTAGGTCTTTCCCTTTAGGTTTTACCCCAACAATGTTTTCATTAGTTTCGCTCACTCTCGAAATCAAGCATTTTACAGCAGGTTGGAGCAGCCTGTATCTCAGCACAGGAATAAGGTAGGGAAGAATTCTAAGGCTCATTTTGACTGCCTCCAGAAGTTAGATCAGATGGCAAATTGGATTTGGTGCTAGGTCTTTCCCTTTAGGTTTTACCCCAACAATGTTTTCATTAGTTTCGCTCACTCTCGAAATCAAGCATTTTACAGCAGGTTGGAGCAGCCTGTATCTCAGCACAGGAATAAGGTAGGGAAGAATTCTAAGGCTCATTTTGACTGCCTCCAGAAGTTAGATCAGATGGCAAATTGGATTTGGTGCTAGGTCTTTCCCTTTAGGTTTTACCCCAACAATGTTTTCATTAGTTTCGCTCACTCTCGAAATCAAGCATTTTACAGCAGGTTGGAGCAGCCTGTATCTCAGCACAGGAATAAGGTAGGGAAGAATTCTAAGGATCATTTTGACTGCCTCCAGAAGTTAGATCAGATGGCAAATTGGATTTGGTGCTAGGTCTTTCCCTTTAGGTTTTACCCCAACAATGTTTTCATTAGTTTCGCTCACTCTCGAAATCAAGCATTTTACAGCAGGTTGGAGCAGCCTGTATCTCAGCACAGGAATAAGGTAGGGAAGAATTCTAAGGATCATTTTGACTGCCTCCAGAAGTTAGATCAGATGGCAAATTGGATTTGGTGCTAGGTCTTTCCCTTTAGGTTTTACGCCAACAATGTTTTCATTAGTTTCGCTCACTCTCGAAATCAAGCATTTTACAGCAGGTTGGAGCAGCCTGTATCTCAGCACAGGAATAAGGTAGGGAAGAATTCAAAGGCTCATTTTGACTGCCTCCAGAAGTTAGATCAGATGGCAAATTGGATTTCGTGCTGGGTCTTTCCCTTTAGGTTTTACCCCAACAATGTTTTCATTAGTTTCGCTCACTCTCGAAATCAAGCATTTTACAGCAGGTTGGAGCAGCCTGTATCTCAGCACAGGAATAAGGTAGGGAAGAATTCTAAGGCTCATTTTGACTGCCTCCAGAAGTTAGATCAGATGGCAAATTGGATTTGGTGCTAGGTCTTTCCCTTTAGGTTTTACCCCAACAATGTTTTCATTAGTTTCGCTCACTCTCGAAATCAAGCATTTTACAGCAGGTTGGAGCAGCCTGTATCTCAGCACAGGAATAAGGTAGGGAAGAATTCTAAGGCTCATTTTGACTGCCTCCAGAAGTTAGATCAGATGGCAAATTGGATTTGGTGCTAGGTCTTTCCCTTTAGGTTTTACCCCAACAATGTTTTCATTAGTTTCGCTCACTCTCGAAATCAAGCATTTTACAGCAGGTTGGAGCAGCCTGTATCTCAGCACAGGAATAAGGTAGGGAAGAATTCTAAGGCTCATTTTGACTGCCTCCAGAAGTTAGATCAGATGGCAAATTGGATTTGGTGCTAGGTCTTTCCCTTTAGGTTTTACCCCAACAATGTTTTCATTAGTTTCGCTCACTCTCGAAATCAAGCATTTTACAGCAGGTTGGAGCAGCCTGTATCTCAGCACAGGAATAAGGTAGGGAAGAATTCAAAGGCTCATTTTGACTGCCTCCAGAAGTTAGATCAGATGGCAAATTGGATTTGGTGCTGGGTCTTTCCCTTTAGGTTTTACCCCAACAATGTTTTCATTAGTTTCGCTCACTCTCGAAATCAAGCATTTTACAGCAGGTTGGAGCAGCCTGTATCTCAGCACAGGAATAAGGTAGGGAAGAATTCTAAGGCTCATTTTGACTGCCTCCAGAAGTTAGATCAGATGGCAAATTGGATTTGGTGCTAGGTCTTTCCCTTTAGGTTTTACCCCAACAATGTTTTCATTAGTTTCGCTCACTCTCGAAATCAAGCATTTTACAGCAGGTTGGAGCAGCCTGTATCTCAGCACAGGAATAAGGTAGGGAAGAATTCTAAGGCTCATTTTGACTGCCTCCAGAAGTTAGATCAGATGGCAAATTGGATTTGGTGCTAGGTCTTTCCCTTTAGGTTTTACCCCAACAATGTTTTCATTAGTTTCGCTCACTCTCGAAATCAAGCATTTTACAGCAGGTTGGAGCAGCCCTGTATCTCAGCACAGGAATAAGGTAGGGAAGAATTCTAAGGCTCATTTTGACTGCCTCCAGAAGTTAGATCAGATGGCAAATTGGATTTGGTGCTAGGTCTTTCCCTTTAGGTTTTACCCCAACAATGTTTTCATTAGTTTCGCTCACTCTCGAAATCAAGCATTTTACAGCAGGTTGGAGCAGCCTGTATCTCAGCACAGGAATAAGGTAGGGAAGAATTCTAAGGATCATTTTGACTGCCTCCAGAAGTTAGATCAGATGGCAAATTGGATTTGGTGCTAGGTCTTTCCCTTTAGGTTTTACCCCAACAATGTTTTCATTAGTTTCGCTCACTCTCGAAATCAAGCATTTTACAGCAGGTTGGAGCAGCCTGTATCTCAGCACAGGAATAAGGTAGGGAAGAATTCTAAGGATCATTTTGACTGCCTCCAGAAGTTAGATCAGATGGCAAATTGGATTTGGTGCTAGGTCTTTCCCTTTAGGTTTTACCCCAACAATGTTTTCATTAGTTTCGCTCACTCTCGAAATCAAGCATTTTACAGCAGGTTGGAGCAGCCTGTATCTCAGCACAGGAATAAGGTAGGGAAGAATTCTAAGGCTCATTTTGACTGCCTCCAGAAGTTAGATCAGATGGCAAATTGGATTTGGTGCTAGGTCTTTCCCTTTAGGTTTTACCCCAACAATGTTTTCATTAGTTTCGCTCACTCTCGAAATCAAGCATTTTACAGCAGGTTGGAGCAGCCTGTATCTCAGCACAGGAATAAGGTAGGGAAGAATTCTAAGGCTCATTTTGACTGCCTCCAGAAGTTAGATCAGATGGCAAATTGGATTTGGTGCTAGGTCTTTCCCTTTAGGTTTTACCCCAACAATGTTTTCATTAGTTTCGCTCACTCTCGAAATCAAGCATTTTACAGCAGGTTGGAGCAGCCTGTATCTCAGCACAGGAATAAGGTAGGGAAGAATTCTAAGGCTCATTTTGACTGCCTCCAGAGTTAGATCAGATGGCAAATTGGATTTGGTGCTAGGTCTTTCCCTTTAGGTTTTACCCCAACAATGTTTTCATTAGTTTCGCTCACTCTCGAAATCAAGCATTTTACAGCAGGTTGGAGCAGCCTGTATCTCAGCACAGGAATAAGGTAGGGAAGAATTCTAAGGATCATTTTGACTGCCTCCAGAAGTTAGATCAGATGGCAAATTGGATTTGGTGCTAGGTCTTTCCCTTTAGGTTTTACCCCAACAATGTTTTCATTAGTTTCGCTCACTCTCGAAATCAAGCATTTTACAGCAGGTTGGAGCAGCCTGTATCTCAGCACAGGAATAAGGTAGGGAAGAATTCTAAGGATCATTTTGACTGCCTCCAGAAGTTAGATCAGATGGCAAATTGGATTTGGTGCTAGGTCTTTCCCTTTAGGTTTTACGCCAACAATGTTTTCATTAGTTTCGCTCACTCTCGAAATCAAGCATTTTACAGCAGGTTGGAGCAGCCTGTATCTCAGCACAGGAATAAGGTAGGGAAGAATTCAAAGGCTCATTTTGACTGCCTCCAGAAGTTAGATCAGATGGCAAATTGGATTTCGTGCTGGGTCTTTCCCTTTAGGTTTTACCCCCAACAATGTTTTCATTAGTTTCGCTCACTCTCGAAATCAAGCATTTTACAGCAGGTTGGAGCAGCCTGTATCTCAGCACAGGAATAAGGTAGGGAAGAATTCTAAGGCTCATTTTGACTGCCTCCAGAAGTTAGATCAGATGGCAAATTGGATTTGGTGCTGGGTCTTTCCCTTTAGGTTTTACCCCAACAATGTTTTCATTAGTTTCGCTCACTCTCGAAATCAAGCATTTTACAGCAGGTTGGAGCAGCCTGTATCTCAGCACAGGAATAAGGTAGGGAAGAATTCTAAGGCTCATTTTGACTGCCTCCAGAAGTTAGATCAGATGGCAAATTGGATTTGGTGCAGGTCCTTTCCCTTTAGGTTTTACCCCAACAATGTTTTCATTAGTTTCGCTCACTCTCGAAATCAAGCATTTTACAGCAGGTTGGAGCAGCCTGTATCTCAGCACAGGAATAAGGTAGGGAAGAATTCTAAGGCTCATTTTGACTGCCTCCAGAAGTTAGATCAGATGGCAAATTGGATTTGGTGCTAGGTCTTTCCCTTTAGGTTTTACCCCAACAATGTTTTCATTAGTTTCGCTCACTCTCGAAATCAAGCATTTTACAGCAGGTTGGAGCAGCCTGTATCTCAGCACAGGAATAAGGTAGGGAAGAATTCAAAGGCTCATTTTGACTGCCTCCAGAAGTTAGATCAGATGGCAAATTGGATTTGGTGCTAGGTCTTTCCCTTTAGGTTTTACCCCAACAATGTTTTCATTAGTTTCGCTCACTCTCGAAATCAAGCATTTTACAGCAGGTTGGAGCAGCCTGTATCTCAGCACAGGAATAAGGTAGGGAAGAATTCTAAGGATCATTTTGACTGCCTCCAGAAGTTAGATCAGATGGCAAATTGGATTTGGTGCTAGGTCTTTCCCTTTAGGTTTTACCCCAACAATGTTTTCATTAGTTTCGCTCACTCTCGAAATCAAGCATTTTACAGCAGGTTGGAGCAGCCTGTATCTCAGCACAGGAATAAGGTAGGGAAGAATTCTAAGGATCATTTTGACTGCCTCCAGAAGTTAGATCAGATGGCAAATTGGATTTGGTGCTAGGTCTTTCCCTTTAGGTTTTACCCCAACAATGTTTTCATTAGTTTCGCTCACTCTCGAAATCAAGCATTTTACAGCAGGTTGGAGCAGCCTGTATCTCAGCACAGGAATAAGGTAGGGAAGAATTCTAAGGATCATTTTGACTGCCTCCAGAAGTTAGATCAGATGGCAAATTGGATTTGGTGCTAGGTCTTTCCCTTTAGGTTTTACCCCAACAATGTTTTCATTAGTTTCGCTCACTCTCGAAATCAAGCATTTTACAGCAGGTTGGAGCAGCCTGTATCTCAGCACAGGAATAAGGTAGGGAAGAATTCTAAGGCTCATTTTGACTGCCTCCAGAAGTTAGATCAGATGGCAAATTGGATTTGGTGCTAGGTCTTTCCCTTTAGGTTTTACCCCAACAATGTTTTCATTAGTTTCGCTCACTCTCGAAATCAAGCATTTTACAGCAGGTTGGAGCAGCCTGTATCTCAGCACAGGAATAAGGTAGGGAAGAATTCTAAGGCTCATTTTGACTGCCTCCAGAAGTTAGATCAGATGGCAAATTGGATTTGGTGCTAGGTCTTTCCCTTTAGGTTTTACCCCAACAATGTTTTCATTAGTTTCGCTCACTCTCGAAATCAAGCATTTTACAGCAGGTTGGAGCAGCCTGTATCTCAGCACAGGAATAAGGTAGGGAAGAATTCTAAGGATCATTTTGACTGCCTCCAGAAGTTAGATCAGATGGCAAATTGGATTTGGTGCTAGGTCTTTCCCTTTAGGTTTTACCCCAACAATGTTTTCATTAGTTTTGCTCACTCTCGAAATCAAGCATTTTACAGCAGGTTGGAGCAGCCTGTATCTCAGCACAGGAATAAGGTAGGGAAGAATTCAAATGCTCATTTTGACTGCCTCCAGAAGTTAGATCAGATGGCAAATTGGATTTGGTGCTAGGTCTTTCCCTTTAGGTTTTACCCCAACAATGTTTTCATTAGTTTCGCTCACTCTCGAAATCAAGCATTTTACAGCAGGTTGGAGCAGCCTGTATCTCAGCACAGGAATAAGGTAGGGAAGAATTCTAAGGCTCATTTTGACTGCCTCCAGAAGTTAGATCAGATGGCAAATTGGATTTGGTGCTAGGTCTTTCCCTTTAGGTTTTACCCCAACAATGTTTTCATTAGTTTCGCTCACTCTCGAAATCAAGCATTTTACAGCAGGTTGGAGCAGCCTGTATCTCAGCACAGGAATAAGGTAGGGAAGAATTCTAAGGCTCATTTTGACTGCCTCCAGAAGTTAGATCAGATGGCAAATTGGATTTGGTGCTAGGTCTTTCCCTTTAGGTTTTACCCCAACAATGTTTTCATTAGTTTCGCTCACTCTCGAAATCAAGCATTTTACAGCAGGTTGGAGCAGCCTGTATCTCAGCACAGGAATAAGGTAGGGAAGAATTCTAAGGCTCATTTTGACTGCCTCCAGAAGTTAGATCAGATGGCAAATTGGATTTGGTGCTAGGTCTTTCCCTTTAGGTTTTACGCCAACAATGTTTTCATTAGTTTCGCTCACTCTCGAAATCAAGCATTTTACAGCAGGTTGGAGCAGCCTGTATCTCAGCACAGGAATAAGGTAGGGAAGAATTCAAAGGCTCATTTTGACTGCCTCCAGAAGTTAGATCAGATGGCCAAATTGGATTTCGTGCTGGGTCTTTCCCTTTAGGTTTTACCCCAACAATGTTTTCATTAGTTTCGCTCACTCTCGAAATCAAGCATTTTACAGCAGGTTGGAGCAGCCTGTATCTCAGCACAGGAATAAGGTAGGGAAGAATTCTAAGGCTCATTTTGACTGCCTCCAGAAGTTAGATCAGATGGCAAATTGGATTTGGTGCTAGGTCTTTCCCTTTAGGTTTTACCCCAACAATGTTTTCATTAGTTTCGCTCACTCTCGAAATCAAGCATTTTACAGCAGGTTGGAGCAGCCTGTATCTCAGCACAGGAATAAGGTAGGGAAGAATTCTAAGGATCATTTTGACTGCCTCCAGAAGTTAGATCAGATGGCAAATTGGATTTGGTGCTAGGTCTTTCCCTTTAGGTTTTACCCCAACAATGTTTTCATTAGTTTCGCTCACTCTCGAAATCAAGCATTTTACAGCAGGTTGGAGCAGCCTGTATCTCAGCACAGGAATAAGGTAGGGAAGAATTCTAAGGATCATTTTGACTGCCTCCAGAAGTTAGATCAGATGGCAAATTGGATTTGGTGCTAGGTCTTTCCCTTTAGGTTTTACCCCAACAATGTTTTCATTAGTTTCGCTCACTCTCGAAATCAAGCATTTTACAGCAGGTTGGAGCAGCCTGTATCTCAGCACAGGAATAAGGTAGGGAAGAATTCTAAGGCTCATTTTGACTGCCTCCAGAAGTTAGATCAGATGGCAAATTGGATTTGGTGCTAGGTCTTTCCCTTTAGGTTTTACCCCAACAATGTTTTCATTAGTTTCGCTCACTCTCGAAATCAAGCATTTTACAGCAGGTTGGAGCAGCCTGTATCTCAGCACAGGAATAAGGTAGGGAAGAATTCTAAGGCTCATTTTGACTGCCTCCAGAAGTTAGATCAGATGGCAAATTGGATTTGGTGCTAGGTCTTTCCCTTTAGGTTTTACCCCAACAATGTTTTCATTAGTTTCGCTCACTCTCGAAATCAAGCATTTTACAGCAGGTTGGAGCAGCCTGTATCTCAGCACAGGAATAAGGTAGGGAAGAATTCAAAGGCTCATTTTGACTGCCTCCAGAAGTTAGATCAGATGGCAAATTGGATTTGGTGCTGGGTCTTTCCCTTTAGGTTTTACCCCAACAATGTTTTCATTAGTTTCGCTCACTCTCGAAATCAAGCATTTTACAGCAGGTTGGAGCAGCCTGTATCTCAGCACAGGAATAAGGTAGGGAAGAATTCTAAGGCTCATTTTGACTGCCTCCAGAAGTTAGATCAGATGGCAAATTGGATTTGGTGCTAGGTCTTTCCCTTTAGGTTTTACCCCAACAATGTTTTCATTAGTTTCGCTCACTCTCGAAATCAAGCATTTTACAGCAGGTTGGAGCAGCCTGTATCTCAGCACAGGAATAAGGTAGGGAAGAATTCTAAGGCTCATTTTGACTGCCTCCAGAAGTTAGATCAGATGGCAAATTGGATTTGGTGCTAGGTCTTTCCCTTTAGGTTTTACCCCAACAATGTTTTCATTAGTTTCGCTCACTCTCGAAATCAAGCATTTTACAGCAGGTTGGAGCAGCCTGTATCTCAGCACAGGAATAAGGTAGGGAAGAATTCTAAGGCTCATTTTGACTGCCTCCAGAAGTTAGATCAGATGGCAAATTGGATTTGGTGCTAGGTCTTTCCCTTTAGGTTTTACCCCAACAATGTTTTCATTAGTTTCGCTCACTCTCGAAATCAAGCATTTTACAGCAGGTTGGAGCAGCCTGTATCTCAGCACAGGAATAAGGTAGGGAAGAATTCTAAGGCTCATTTTGACTGCCTCCAGAAGTTAGATCAGATGGCAAATTGGATTTGGTGCTAGGTCTTTCCCTTTAGGTTTTACCCCAACAATGTTTTCATTAGTTTCGCTCACTCTCGAAATCAAGCATTTTACAGCAGGTTGGAGCAGCCTGTATCTCAGCACAGGAATAAGGTAGGGAAGAATTCAAAGGCTCATTTTGACTGCCTCCAGAAGTTAGATCAGATGGCAAATTGGATTTGGTGCTGGGTCTTTCCCTTTAGGTTTTACCCCAACAATGTTTTCATTAGTTTCGCTCACTCTCGAAATCAAGCATTTTACAGCAGGTTGGAGCAGCCTGTATCTCTAGCACAGGAATAAGGTAGGGAAGAATTCTAAGGCTCATTTTGACTGCCTCCAGAAGTTAGATCAGATGGCAAATTGGATTTGGTGCTAGGTCTTTCCCTTTAGGTTTTACCCCAACAATGTTTTCATTAGTTTCGCTCACTCTCGAAATCAAGCATTTTACAGCAGGTTGGAGCAGCCTGTATCTCAGCACAGGAATAAGGTAGGGAAGAATTCTAAGGCTCATTTTGACTGCCTCCAGAAGTTAGATCAGATGGCAAATTGGATTTGGTGCTAGGTCTTTCCCTTTAGGTTTTACCCCAACAATGTTTTCATTAGTTTCGCTCACTCTCGAAATCAAGCATTTTACAGCAGGTTGGAGCAGCCTGTATCTCAGCACAGGAATAAGGTAGGGAAGAATTCTAAGGCTCATTTTGACTGCCTCCAGAAGTTAGATCAGATGGCAAATTGGATTTGGTGCTAGGTCTTTCCCTTTAGGTTTTACCCCAACAATGTTTTCATTAGTTTCGCTCACTCTCGAAATCAAGCATTTTACAGCAGGTTGGAGCAGCCTGTATCTCAGCACAGGAATAAGGTAGGGAAGAATTCTAAGGCTCATTTTGACTGCCTCCAGAAGTTAGATCAGATGGCAAATTGGATTTGGTGCTAGGTCTTTCCCTTTAGGTTTTACCCCAACAATGTTTTCATTAGTTTCGCTCACTCTCGAAATCAAGCATTTTACAGCAGGTTGGAGCAGCCTGTATCTCAGCACAGGAATAAGGTAGGGAAGAATTCTAAGGCTCATTTTGACTGCCTCCAGAAGTTAGATCAGATGGCAAATTGGATTTGGTGCTAGGTCTTTCCCTTTAGGTTTTACCCCAACAATGTTTTCATTAGTTTCGCTCACTCTCGAAATCAAGCATTTTACAGCAGGTTGGAGCAGCCTGTATCTCAGCACAGGAATAAGGTAGGGAAGAATTCTAAGGCTCATTTTGACTGCCTCCAGAAGTTAGATCAGATGGCAAATTGGATTTGGTGCTAGGTCTTTCCCTTTAGGTTTTACCCCAACAATGTTTTCATTAGTTTCGCTCACTCTCGAAATCAAGCATTTTACAGCAGGTTGGAGCAGCCTGTATCTCAGCACAGGAATAAGGTAGGGAAGAATTCTAAGGCTCATTTTGACTGCCTCCAGAAGTTAGATCAGATGGCAAATTGGATTTGGTGCTAGGTCTTTCCCTTTAGGTTTTACCCCAACAATGTTTTCATTAGTTTCGCTCACTCTCGAAATCAAGCATTTTACAGCAGGTTGGAGCAGCCTGTATCTCAGCACAGGAATAAGGTAGGGAAGAATTCTAAGGCTCATTTTGACTGCCTCCAGAAGTTAGATCAGATGGCAAATTGGATTTGGTGCTAGGTCTTTCCCTTTAGGTTTTACCCCAACAATGTTTTCATTAGTTTCGCTCACTCTCGAAATCAAGCATTTTACAGCAGGTTGGAGCAGCCTGTATCTCAGCACAGGAATAAGGTAGGGAAGAATTCTAAGGCTCATTTTGACTGCCTCCAGAAGTTAGATCAGATGGCAAATTGGATTTGGTGCTAGGTCTTTCCCTTTAGGTTTTACCCCAACAATGTTTTCATTAGTTTCGCTCACTCTCGAAATCAAGCATTTTACAGCAGGTTGGAGCAGCCTGTATCTCAGCACAGGAATAAGGTAGGGAAGAATTCTAAGGCTCATTTTGACTGCCTCCAGAAGTTAGATCAGATGGCAAATTGGATTTGGTGCTAGGTCTTTCCCTTTAGGTTTTACCCCAACAATGTTTTCATTAGTTTCGCTCACTCTCGAAATCAAGCATTTTACAGCAGGTTGGAGCAGCCTGTATCTCAGCACAGGAATAAGGTAGGGAAGAATTCTAAGGCTCATTTTGACTGCCTCCAGAAGTTAGATCAGATGGCAAATTGGATTTGGTGCTAGGTCTTTCCCTTTAGGTTTTACCCCAACAATGTTTTCATTAGTTTCGCTCACTCTCGAAATCAAGCATTTTACAGCAGGTTGGAGCAGCCTGTATCTCAGCACAGGAATAAGGTAGGGAAGAATTCTAAGGCTCATTTTGACTGCCTCCAGAAGTTAGATCAGATGGCAAATTGGATTTGGTGCTAGGTCTTTCCCTTTAGGTTTTACCCCAACAATGTTTTCATTAGTTTCGCTCACTCTCGAAATCAAGCATTTTACAGCAGGTTGGAGCAGCCTGTATCTCAGCACAGGAATAAGGTAGGGAAGAATTCTAAGGCTCATTTTGACTGCCTCCAGAAGTTAGATCAGATGGCAAATTGGATTTGGTGCTAGGTCTTTCCCTTTAGGTTTTACCCCAACAATGTTTTCATTAGTTTCGCTCACTCTCGAAATCAAGCATTTTACAGCAGGTTGGAGCAGCCTGTATCTCAGCACAGGAATAAGGTAGGGAAGAATTCTAAGGCTCATTTTGACTGCCTCCAGAAGTTAGATCAGATGGCAAATTGGATTTGGTGCTAGGTCTTTCCCTTTAGGTTTTACCCCAACAATGTTTTCATTAGTTTCGCTCACTCTCGAAATCAAGCATTTTACAGCAGGTTGGAGCAGCCTGTATCTCAGCACAGGAATAAGGTAGGGAAGAATTCTAAGGCTCATTTTGACTGCCTCCAGAAGTTAGATCAGATGGCAAATTGGATTTGGTGCTAGGTCTTTCCCTTTAGGTTTTACCCCAACAATGTTTTCATTAGTTTCGCTCACTCTCGAAATCAAGCATTTTACAGCAGGTTGGAGCAGCCTGTATCTCAGCACAGGAATAAGGTAGGGAAGAATTCTAAGGCTCATTTTGACTGCCTCCAGAAGTTAGATCAGATGGCAAATTGGATTTGGTGCTAGGTCTTTCCCTTTAGGTTTTACCCCAACAATGTTTTCATTAGTTTCGCTCACTCTCGAAATCAAGCATTTTACAGCAGGTTGGAGCAGCCTGTATCTCAGCACAGGAATAAGGTAGGGAAGAATTCTAAGGCTCATTTTGACTGCCTCCAGAAGTTAGATCAGATGGCAAATTGGATTTGGTGCTAGGTCTTTCCCTTTAGGTTTTACCCCAACAATGTTTTCATTAGTTTCGCTCACTCTCGAAATCAAGCATTTTACAGCAGGTTGGAGCAGCCTGTATCTCAGCACAGGAATAAGGTAGGGAAGAATTCTAAGGCTCATTTTGACTGCCTCCAGAAGTTAGATCAGATGGCAAATTGGATTTGGTGCTAGGTCTTTCCCTTTAGGTTTTACCCCAACAATGTTTTCATTAGTTTCGCTCACTCTCGAAATCAAGCATTTTACAGCAGGTTGGAGCAGCCTGTATCTCAGCACAGGAATAAGGTAGGGAAGAATTCTAAGGCTCATTTTGACTGCCTCCAGAAGTTAGATCAGATGGCAAATTGGATTTGGTGCTAGGTCTTTCCCTTTAGGTTTTACCCCAACAATGTTTTCATTAGTTTCGCTCACTCTCGAAATCAAGCATTTTACAGCAGGTTGGAGCAGCCTGTATCTCAGCACAGGAATAAGGTAGGGAAGAATTCTAAGGCTCATTTTGACTGCCTCCAGAAGTTAGATCAGATGGCAAATTGGATTTGGTGCTAGGTCTTTCCCTTTAGGTTTTACCCCAACAATGTTTTCATTAGTTTCGCTCACTCTCGAAATCAAGCATTTTACAGCAGGTTGGAGCAGCCTGTATCTCAGCACAGGAATAAGGTAGGGAAGAATTCTAAGGCTCATTTTGACTGCCTCCAGAAGTTAGATCAGATGGCAAATTGGATTTGGTGCTAGGTCTTTCCCTTTAGGTTTTACCCCAACAATGTTTTCATTAGTTTCGCTCACTCTCGAAATCAAGCATTTTACAGCAGGTTGGAGCAGCCTGTATCTCAGCACAGGAATAAGGTAGGGAAGAATTCTAAGGCTCATTTTGACTGCCTCCAGAAGTTAGATCAGATGGCAAATTGGATTTGGTGCTAGGTCTTTCCCTTTAGGTTTTACCCCAACAATGTTTTCATTAGTTTCGCTCACTCTCGAAATCAAGCATTTTACAGCAGGTTGGAGCAGCCTGTATCTCAGCACAGGAATAAGGTAGGGAAGAATTCTAAGGCTCATTTTGACTGCCTCCAGAAGTTAGATCAGATGGCAAATTGGATTTGGTGCTAGGTCTTTCCCTTTAGGTTTTACCCCAACAATGTTTTCATTAGTTTCGCTCACTCTCGAAATCAAGCATTTTACAGCAGGTTGGAGCAGCCTGTATCTCAGCACAGGAATAAGGTAGGGAAGAATTCTAAGGCTCATTTTGACTGCCTCCAGAAGTTAGATCAGATGGCAAATTGGATTTGGTGCTAGGTCTTTCCCTTTAGGTTTTACCCCAACAATGTTTTCATTAGTTTCGCTCACTCTCGAAATCAAGCATTTTACAGCAGGTTGGAGCAGCCTGTATCTCAGCACAGGAATAAGGTAGGGAAGAATTCTAAGGCTCATTTTGACTGCCTCCAGAAGTTAGATCAGATGGCAAATTGGATTTGGTGCTAGGTCTTTCCCTTTAGGTTTTCCCCCAACAATGTTTTCATTAGTTTCGCTCACTCTCGAAATCAAGCATTTTACAGCAGGTTGGAGCAGCCTGTATCTCAGCACAGGAATAAGGTAGGGAAGAATTCTAAGGCTCATTTTGACTGCCTCCAGAAGTTAGATCAGATGGCAAATTGGATTTGGTGCTAGGTCTTTCCCTTTAGGTTTTACCCCAACAATGTTTTCATTAGTTTCGCTCACTCTCGAAATCAAGCATTTTACAGCAGGTTGGAGCAGCCTGTATCTCAGCACAGGAATAAGGTAGGGAAGAATTCAAAGGCTCATTTTGACTGCCTCCAGAAGTTAGATCAGATGGCAAATTGGATTTGGTGCTAGGTCTTTCCCTTTAGGTTTTACCCCAACAATGTTTTCATTAGTTTCGCTCACTCTCGAAATCAAGCATTTTACAGCAGGTTTGAGCAGCCTGTATCTCAGCACAGGAATAAGGTAGGGAAGAATTCTAAGGCTCATTTTGACTGCCTCCAGAAGTTAGATCAGATGGCAAATTGGATTTGGTGCTAGGTCTTTCCCTTTAGGTTTTACCCCAACAATGTTTTCATTAGTTTCGCTCACTCTCGAAATCAAGCATTTTACAGCAGGTTGGAGCAGCCTGTATCTCAGCACAGGAATAAGGTAGGGAAGAATTCTAAGGCTCATTTTGACTGCCTCCAGAAGTTAGATCAGATGGCAAATTGGATTTGGTGCTAGGTCTTTCCCTTTAGGTTTTACCCCAACAATGTTTTCATTAGTTTCGCTCACTCTCGAAATCAAGCATTTTACAGCAGGTTGGAGCAGCCTGTATCTCAGCACAGGAATAAGGTAGGGAAGAATTCTAAGGCTCATTTTGACTGCCTCCAGAAGTTAGATCAGATGGCAAATTGGATTTGGTGCTAGGTCTTTCCCTTTAGGTTTTACCCCAACAATGTTTTCATTAGTTTCGCTCACTCTCGAAATCAAGCATTTTACAGCAGGTTGGAGCAGCTATCTCAGCACAGGAATAAGGTAGGGAAGAATTCTAAGGCTCATTTTGACTGCCTCCAGAAGTTAGATCAGATGGCAAATTGGATTTGGTGCTAGGTCTTTCCCTTTAGGTTTTACCCCAACAATGTTTTCATTAGTTTCGCTCACTCTCGAAATCAAGCATTTTTCAGCAGGTTGGAGCAGCCTGTATCTCAGCACAGGAATAAGGTAGGGAAGAATTCTAAGGCTCATTTTGACTGCCTCCAGAAGTTAGATCAGATGGCAAATTGGATTTGGTGCTAGGTCTTTCCCTTTAGGTTTTACCCCAACAATGTTTTCATTAGTTTCGCTCACTCTCGAAATCAAGCATTTTACAGCAGGTTGGAGCAGCCTGTATCTCAGCACAGGAATAAGGTAGGGAAGAATTCTAAGGCTCATTTTGACTGCCTCCAGAAGTTAGATCAGATGGCAAATTGGATTTGGTGCTAGGTCTTTCCCTTTAGGTTTTACCCCAACAATGTTTTCATTAGTTTCGCTCCACTCTCGAAATCAAGCATTTTACAGCAGGTTGGAGCAGCCTGTATCTCAGCACAGGAATAAGGTAGGGAAGAATTCTAAGGCTCATTTTGACTGCCTCCAGAAGTTAGATCAGATGGCAAATTGGATTTGGTGCTAGGTCTTTCCCTTTAGGTTTTACCCCAACAATGTTTTCATTAGTTTCGCTCACTCTCGAAATCAAGCATTTTACAGCAGGTTGGAGCAGCCTGTATCTCAGCACAGGAATAAGGTAGGGAAGAATTCTAAGGCTCATTTTGACTGCCTCCAGAAGTTAGATCAGATGGCAAATTGGATTTGGTGCTAGGTCTTTCCCTTTAGGTTTTACCCCAACAATGTTTTCATTAGTTTCGCTCACTCTCGAAATCAAGCATTTTACAGCAGGTTGGAGCAGCCTGTATCTCAGCACAGGAATAAGGTAGGGAAGAATTCTAAGGCTCATTTTGACTGCCTCCAGAAGTTAGATCAGATGGCAAATTGGATTTGGTGCTAGGTCTTTCCCTTTAGGTTTTACCCCAACAATGTTTTTCATTAGTTTCGCTCACTCTCGAAATCAAGCATTTTACAGCAGGTTGGAGCAGCCTGTATCTCAGCACAGGAATAAGGTAGGGAAGAATTCTAAGGATCATTTTGACTGCCTCCAGAAGTTAGATCAGATGGCAAATTGGATTTGGTGCTAGGTCTTTCCCTTTAGGTTTTACCCCAACAATGTTTTCATTAGTTTCGCTCACTCTCGAAATCAAGCATTTTACAGCAGGTTGGAGCAGCCTGTATCTCAGCACAGGAATAAGGTAGGGAAGAATTCAAATGCTCATTTTGACTGCCTCCAGAAGTTAGATCAGATGGCAAATTGGATTTGGTGCTAGGTCTTTCCCTTTAGGTTTTACCCCCAACAATGTTTTCATTAGTTTCGCTCACTCTCGAAATCAAGCATTTTACAGCAGGTTGGAGCAGCCTGTATCTCAGCACAGGAATAAGGTAGGGAAGAATTCTAAGGCTCATTTTGACTGCCTCCAGAAGTTAGATCAGATGGCAAATTGGATTTGGTGCTAGGTCTTTCCCTTTAGGTTTTACCCCAACAATGTTTTCATTAGTTTCGCTCACTCTCGAAATCAAGCATTTTACAGCAGGTTGGAGCAGCCTGTATCTCAGCACAGGAATAAGGTAGGGAAGAATTCTAAGGATCATTTTGACTGCCTCCAGAAGTTAGATCAGATGGCAAATTGGATTTGGTGCTAGGTCTTTCCCTTTAGGTTTTACCCCAACAATGTTTTCATTAGTTTCGCTCACTCTCGAAATCAAGCATTTTACAGCAGGTTGGAGCAGCCTGTATCTCAGCACAGGAATAAGGTAGGGAAGAATTCTAAGGATCATTTTGACTGCCTCCAGAAGTTAGATCAGATGGCAAATTGGATTTGGTGCTAGGTCTTTCCCTTTAGGTTTTACCCCAACAATGTTTTCATTAGTTTCGCTCACTCTCGAAATCAAGCATTTTACAGCAGGTTGGAGCAGCCTGTATCTCAGCACAGGAATAAGGTAGGAAGAATTCTAAGGCTCATTTTGACTGCCTCCAGAAGTTAGATCAGATGGCAAATTGGATTTGGTGCTAGGTCTTTCCCTTTAGGTTTTACCCCAACAATGTTTTCATTAGTTTCGCTCACTCTCGAAATCAAGCATTTTACAGCAGGTTGGAGCAGCCTGTATCTCAGCACAGGAATAAGGTAGGGAAGAATTCTAAGGATCATTTTGACTGCCTCCAGAAGTTAGATCAGATGGCAAATTGGATTTGGTGCTAGGTCTTTCCCTTTAGGTTTTACCCCAACAATGTTTTCATTAGTTTCGCTCACTCTCGAAATCAAGCATTTTACAGCAGGTTGGAGCAGCCTGTATCTCAGCACAGGAATAAGGTAGGGAAGAATTCTAAGGATCATTTTGACTGCCTCCAGAAGTTAGATCAGATGGCAAATTGGATTTGGTGCTAGGTCTTTCCCCTTTAGGTTTTACCCCAACAATGTTTTCATTAGTTTCGCTCACTCTCGAAATCAAGCATTTTTCAGCAGGTTGGAGCAGCCTGTATCTCAGCACAGGAATAAGGTAGGGAAGAATTCTAAGGCTCATTTTGACTGCCTCCAGAAGTTAGATCAGATGGCAAATTGGATTTGGTGCTAGGTCTTTCCCTTTAGGTTTTACCCCAACAATGTTTTCATTAGTTTCGCTCACTCTCGAAATCAAGCATTTTACAGCAGGTTGGAGCAGCCTGTATCTCAGCACAGGAATAAGGTAGGGAAGAATTCAAATGCTCATTTTGACTGCCTCCAGAAGTTAGATCAGATGGCAAATTGGATTTGGTGCTAGGTCTTTCCCTTTAGGTTTTACCCCAACAATGTTTTCATTAGTTTCGCTCACTCTTGAAATCAAGCATTTTACAACAGGTTGGAGCAGCCTGTATCTCAGCACAGGAATAAGGTAGGGAAGAATTCTAAGGCTCATTTTGACTGCCTCCAGAAGTTAGATCAGATGGCAAATTGGATTTGGTGCTAGGTCTTTCCCTTTAGGTTTTACCCCAACAATGTTTTCATTAGTTTCGCTCACTCTCGAAATCAAGCATTTTACAGCAGGTTGGAGCAGCCTGTATCTCAGCACAGGAATAAGGTAGGGAAGAATTCTAAGGCTCATTTTGACTGCCTCCAGAAGTTAGATCAGATGGCAAATTGGATTTGGTGCTAGGTCTTTCCCTTTAGGTTTTACCCCAACAATGTTTTCATTAGTTTCGCTCACTCTCGAAATCAAGCATTTTACAGCAGGTTGGAGCAGCCTGTATCTCAGCACAGGAATAAGGTAGGGAAGAATTCTAAGGCTCATTTTGACTGCCTCCAGAAGTTAGATCAGATGGCAAATTGGATTTGGTGCTAGGTCTTTCCCTTTAGGTTTTACCCCAACAATGTTTTCATTAGTTTCGCTCACTCTCGAAATCAAGCATTTTACAGCAGGTTGGAGCAGCCTGTATCTCAGCACAGGAATAAGGTAGGGAAGAATTCAAATGCTCATTTTGACTGCCTCCAGAAGTTAGATCAGATGGCAAATTGGATTTGGTGCTAGGTCTTTCCCTTTAGGTTTTACCCCAACAATGTTTTCATTAGTTTCGCTCACTCTCGAAATCAAGCATTTTACAGCAGGTTGGAGCAGCCTGTATCTCAGCACAGGAATAAGGTAGGGAAGAATTCTAAGGATCATTTTGACTGCCTCCAGAAGTTAGATCAGATGGCAAATTGGATTTGGTGCTAGGTCTTTCCCTTTAGGTTTTACCCCAACAATGTTTTCATTAGTTTCGCTCACTCTCGAAATCAAGCATTTTACAGCAGGTTGGAGCAGCCTGTATCTCAGCACAGGAATAAGGTAGGGAAGAATTCTAAGGCTCATTTTGACTGCCTCCAGAAGTTAGATCAGATGGCAAATTGGATTTGGTGCTAGGTCTTTCCCTTTAGGTTTTACCCCAACAATGTTTTCATTAGTTTCGCTCACTCTCGAAATCAAGCATTTTACAGCAGGTTGGAGCAGCCTGTATCTCAGCACAGGAATAAGGTAGGGAAGAATTCTAAGGCTCATTTTGACTGCCTCCAGAAGTTAGATCAGATGGCAAATTGGATTTGGTGCTAGGTCTTTCCCTTTAGGTTTTACCCCAACAATGTTTTCATTAGTTTCGCTCACTCTCGAAATCAAGCATTTTACAGCAGGTTGGAGCAGCCTGTATCTCAGCACAGGAATAAGGTAGGGAAGAATTCTAAGGCTCATTTTGACTGCCTCCAGAAGTTAGATCAGATGGCAAATTGGATTTGGTGCTAGGTCTTTCCCTTTAGGTTTTACCCCAACAATGTTTTCATTAGTTTCGCTCACTCTCGAAATCAAGCATTTTACAGCAGGTTGGAGCAGCCTGTATCTCAGCACAGGAATAAGGTAGGGAAGAATTCTAAGGCTCATTTTGACTGCCTCCAGAAGTTAGATCAGATGGCAAATTGGATTTGGTGCTAGGTCTTTCCCTTTAGGTTTTACCCCAACAATGTTTTCATTAGTTTCGCTCACTCTCGAAATCAAGCATTTTACAGCAGGTTGGAGCAGCCTGTATCTCAGCACAGGAATAAGGTAGGGAAGAATTCAAATGCTCATTTTGACTGCCTCCAGAAGTTAGATCAGATGGCAAATTGGATTTGGTGCTAGGTCTTTCCCTTTAGGTTTTACCCCAACAATGTTTTCATTAGTTTCGCTCACTCTCGAAATCAAGCATTTTACAGCAGGTTGGAGCAGCCTGTATCTCAGCACAGGAATAAGGTAGGGAAGAATTCAAATGCTCATTTTGACTGCCTCCAGAAGTTAGATCAGATGGCAAATTGGATTTGGTGCTAGGTCTTTCCCTTTAGGTTTTACCCCAACAATGTTTTCATTAGTTTCGCTCACTCTCGAAATCAAGCATTTTACAGCAGGTTGGAGCAGCCTGTATCTCAGCACAGGAATAAGGTAGGGAAGAATTCTAAGGCTCATTTTGACTGCCTCCAGAAGTTAGATCAGATGGCAAATTGGATTTGGTGCTAGGTCTTTCCCTTTAGGTTTTACCCCAACAATGTTTTCATTAGTTTCGCTCACTCTCGAAATCAAGCATTTTACAGCAGGTTGGAGCAGCCTGTATCTCAGCACAGGAATAAGGTAGGGAAGAATTCTAAGGCTCATTTTGACTGCCTCCAGAAGTTAGATCAGATGGCAAATTGGATTTGGTGCTAGGTCTTTCCCTTTAGGTTTTACCCCAACAATGTTTTCATTAGTTTCGCTCACTCTCGAAATCAAGCATTTTACAGCAGGTTGGAGCAGCCTGTATCTCAGCACAGGAATAAGGTAGGGAAGAATTCTAAGGATCATTTTGACTGCCTCCAGAAGTTAGATCAGATGGCAAATTGGATTTGGTGCTAGGTCTTTCCCTTTAGGTTTTACCCCAACAATGTTTTCATTAGTTTCGCTCACTCTCGAAATCAAGCATTTTACAGCAGGTTGGAGCAGCCTGTATCTCAGCACAGGAATAAGGTAGGGAAGAATTCTAAGGATCATTTTGACTGCCTCCAGAAGTTAGATCAGATGGCAAATTGGATTTGGTGCTAGGTCTTTCCCTTTAGGTTTTACCCCAACAATGTTTTCATTAGTTTCGCTCACTCTCGAAATCAAGCATTTTACAACAGGTTGGAGCAGCCTGTATCTCAGCACAGGAATAAGGTAGGGAAGAATTCTAAGGATCATTTTGACTGCCTCCAGAAGTTAGATCAGATGGCAAATTGGATTTGGTGCTAGGTCTTTCCCTTTAGGTTTTACCCCAACAATGTTTTCATTAGTTTCGCTCACTCTCGAAATCAAGCATTTTACAGCAGGTTGGAGCAGCCTGTATCTCAGCACAGGAATAAGGTAGGGAAGAATTCTAAGGCTCATTTTGACTGCCTCCAGAAGTTAGATCAGATGGCAAATTGGATTTGGTGCTAGGTCTTTCCCTTTAGGTTTTACCCCAACAATGTTTTCATTAGTTTCGCTCACTCTCGAAATCAAGCATTTTACAGGCAGGTTGGAGCAGCCTGTATCTCAGCACAGGAATAAGGTAGGGAAGAATTCTAAGGCTCATTTTGACTGCCTCCAGAAGTTAGATCAGATGGCAAATTGGATTTGGTGCTAGGTCTTTCCCTTTAGGTTTTACCCCAACAATGTTTTCATTAGTTTCGCTCACTCTCGAAATCAAGCATTTTACAGCAGGTTGGAGCAGCCTGTATCTCAGCACAGGAATAAGGTAGGGAAGAATTCTAAGGCTCATTTTGACTGCCTCCAGAAGTTAGATCAGATGGCAAATTGGATTTGGTGCTAGGTCTTTCCCTTTAGGTTTTACCCCCAACAATGTTTTCATTAGTTTCGCTCACTCTCGAAATCAAGCATTTTACAGCAGGTTGGAGCAGCCTGTATCTCAGCACAGGAATAAGGTAGGGAAGAATTCTAAGGGATCATTTTGACTGCCTCCAGAAGTTAGATCAGATGGCAAATTGGATTTGGTGCTAGGTCTTTCCCTTTAGGTTTTACCCCAACAATGTTTTCATTAGTTTCGCTCACTCTCGAAATCAAGCATTTTACAGCAGGTTGGAGCAGCCTGTATCTCAGCACAGGAATAAGGTAGGGAAGAATTCTAAGGATCATTTTGACTGCCTCCAGAAGTTAGATCAGATGGCAAATTGGATTTGGTGCTAGGTCTTTCCCTTTAGGTTTTACCCCAACAATGTTTTCATTAGTTTCGCTCACTCTCGAAATCAAGCATTTTACAGCAGGTTGGAGCAGCCTGTATCTCAGCACAGGAATAAGGTAGGGAAGAATTCTAAGGCTCATTTTGACTGCCTCCAGAAGTTAGATCAGATGGCAAATTGGATTTGGTGCTAGGTCTTTCCCTTTAGGTTTTACCCCAACAATGTTTTCATTAGTTTCGCTCACTCTCGAAATCAAGCATTTTACAGCAGGTTGGAGCAGCCTGTATCTCAGCACAGGAATAAGGTAGGGAAGAATTCTAAGGATCATTTTGACTGCCTCCAGAAGTTAGATCAGATGGCAAATTGGATTTGGTGCTAGGTCTTTCCCTTTAGGTTTTACCCCAACAGTGTTTTCATTAGTTTCGCTCACTCTCGAAATCAAGCATTTTACAGCAGGTTGGAGCAGCCTGTATCTCAGCACAGGAATAAGGTAGGGAAGAATTCTAAGGATCATTTTGACTGCCTCCAGAAGTTAGATCAGATGGCAAATTGGATTTGGTGCTAGGTCTTTCCCTTTAGGTTTTACCCCAACAATGTTTTCATTAGTTTCGCTCACTCTCGAAATCAAGCATTTTACAGCAGGTTGGAGCAGCCTGTATCTCAGCACAGGAATAAGGTAGGGAAGAATTCTAAGGATCATTTTGACTGCCTCCAGAAGTTAGATCAGATGGCAAATTGGATTTGGTGCTAGGTCTTTCCCTTTAGGTTTTACCCCAACAATGTTTTCATTAGTTTTCGCTCACTCTCGAAATCAAGCATTTTACAGCAGGTTGGAGCAGCCTGTATCTCAGCACAGGAATAAGGTAGGGAAGAATTCTAAGGCTCATTTTGACTGCCTCCAGAAGTTAGATCAGATGGCAAATTGGATTTGGTGCTAGGTCTTTCCCTTTAGGTTTTACCCCAACAATGTTTTCATTAGTTTCGCTCACTCTCGAAATCAAGCATTTTACAGCAGGTTGGAGCAGCCTGTATCTCAGCACAGGAATAAGGTAGGGAAGAATTCTAAGGCTCATTTTGACTGCCTCCAGAAGTTAGATCAGATGGCAAATTGGATTTGGTGCTAGGTCTTTCCCTTTAGGTTTTACCCCAACAATGTTTTCATTAGTTTCGCTCACTCTCGAAATCAAGCATTTTACAGCAGGTTGGAGCAGCCTGTATCTCAGCACAGGAATAAGGTAGGGAAGAATTCTAAGGCTCATTTTGACTGCCTCCAGAAGTTAGATCAGATGGCAAATTGGATTTGGTGCTAGGTCTTTCCCTTTAGGTTTTACCCCAACAATGTTTTCATTAGTTTCGCTCACTCTCGAAATCAAGCATTTTACAGCAGGTTGGAGCAGCCTGTATCTCAGCACAGGAATAAGGTAGGGAAGTATTCTAAGGCTCATTTTGACTGCCTCCAGAAGTTAGATCAGATGGCAAATTGGATTTGGTGCTAGGTCTTTCCCTTTAGGTTTTACCCCAACAATGTTTTCATTAGTTTCGCTCACTCTCGAAATCAAGCATTTTACAGCAGGTTGGAGCAGCCTGTATCTCAGCACAGGAATAAGGTAGGGAAGAATTCTAAGGCTCATTTTGACTGCCTCCAGAAGTTAGATCAGATGGCAAATTGGATTTGGTGCTAGGTCTTTCCCTTTAGGTTTTACCCCAACAATGTTTTCATTAGTTTCGCTCACTCTCGAAATCAAGCATTTTACAGCAGGTTGGAGCAGCCTGTATCTCAGCACAGGAATAAGGTAGGGAAGAATTCTAAGGCTCATTTTGACTGCCTCCAGAAGTTAGATCAGATGGCAAATTGGATTTGGTGCTAGGTCTTTCCCTTTAGGTTTTACCCCAACAATGTTTTCATTAGTTTCGCTCACTCTCGAAATCAAGCATTTTACAGCAGGTTGGAGCAGCCTGTATCTCAGCACAGGAATAAGGTAGGGAAGAATTCTAAGGCTCATTTTGACTGCCTCCAGAAGTTAGATCAGATGGCAAATTGGATTTGGTGCTAGGTCTTTCCCTTTAGGTTTTACCCCAACAATGTTTTCATTAGTTTCGCTCACTCTCGAAATCAAGCATTTTACAGCAGGTTGGAGCAGCCTGTATCTCAGCACAGGAATAAGGTAGGGAAGAATTCTAAGGCTCATTTTGACTGCCTCCAGAAGTTAGATCAGATGGCAAATTGGATTTGGTGCTAGGTCTTTCCCTTTAGGTTTTACCCCAACAATGTTTTCATTAGTTTCGCTCACTCTCGAAATCAAGCATTTTACAGCAGGTTGGAGCAGCCTGTATCTCAGCACAGGAATAAGGTAGGGAAGAATTCTAAGGCTCATTTTGACTGCCTCCAGAAGTTAGATCAGATGGCAAATTGGATTTGGTGCTAGGTCTTTCCCTTTAGGTTTTACCCCAACAATGTTTTCATTAGTTTCGCTCACTCTCGAAATCAAGCATTTTACAGCAGGTTGGAGCAGCCTGTATCTCAGCACAGGAATAAGGTAGGGAAGAATTCTAAGGCTCATTTTGACTGCCTCCAGAAGTTAGATCAGATGGCAAATTGGATTTGGTGCTAGGTCTTTCCCTTTAGGTTTTACCCCAACAATGTTTTCATTAGTTTCGCTCACTCTCGAAATCAAGCATTTTACAGCAGGTTGGAGCAGCCTGTATCTCAGCACAGGAATAAGGTAGGGAAGAATTCTAAGGCTCATTTTGACTGCCTCCAGAAGTTAGATCAGATGGCAAATTGGATTTGGTGCTAGGTCTTTCCCTTTAGGTTTTACCCCAACAATGTTTTCATTAGTTTCGCTCACTCTCGAAATCAAGCATTTTACAGCAGGTTGGAGCAGCCTGTATCTCAGCACAGGAATAAGGTAGGGAAGAATTCTAAGGCTCATTTTGACTGCCTCCAGAAGTTAGATCAGATGGCAAATTGGATTTGGTGCTAGGTCTTTCCCTTTAGGTTTTACCCCAACAATGTTTTCATTAGTTTCGCTCACTCTCGAAATCAAGCATTTTACAGCAGGTTGGAGCAGCCTGTATCTCAGCACAGGAATAAGGTAGGGAAGAATTCTAAGGCTCATTTTGACTGCCTCCAGAAGTTAGATCAGATGGCAAATTGGATTTGGTGCTAGGTCTTTCCCTTTAGGTTTTACCCCAACAATGTTTTCATTAGTTTCGCTCACTCTCGAAATCAAGCATTTTACAGCAGGTTGGAGCAGCCTGTATCTCAGCACAGGAATAAGGTAGGGAAGAATTCTAAGGCTCATTTTGACTGCCTCCAGAAGTTAGATCAGATGGCAAATTGGATTTGGTGCTAGGTCTTTCCCTTTAGGTTTTACCCCAACAATGTTTTCATTAGTTTCGCTCACTCTCGAAATCAAGCATTTTACAGCAGGTTGGAGCAGCCTGTATCTCAGCACAGGAATAAGGTAGGGAAGTAATTCTAAGGCTCATTTTGACTGCCTCCAGAAGTTAGATCAGATGGCAAATTGGATTTGGTGCTAGGTCTTTCCCTTTAGGTTTTACCCCAACAATGTTTTCATTAGTTTCGCTCACTCTCGAAATCAAGCATTTTACAGCAGGTTGGAGCAGCCTGTATCTCAGCACAGGAATAAGGTAGGGAAGAATTCTAAGGCTCATTTTGACTGCCTCCAGAAGTTAGATCAGATGGCAAATTGGATTTGGTGCTAGGTCTTTCCCTTTAGGTTTTACCCCAACAATGTTTTCATTAGTTTCGCTCACTCTCGAAATCAAGCATTTTACAGCAGGTTGGAGCAGCCTGTATCTCAGCACAGGAATAAGGTAGGGAAGAATTCTAAGGCTCATTTTGACTGCCTCCAGAAGTTAGATCAGATGGCAAATTGGATTTGGTGCTAGGTCTTTCCCTTTAGGTTTTACCCCAACAATGTTTTCATTAGTTTCGCTCACTCTCGAAATCAAGCATTTTACAGCAGGTTGGAGCAGCCTGTATCTCAGCACAGGAATAAGGTAGGGAAGAATTCTAAGGCTCATTTTGACTGCCTCCAGAAGTTAGATCAGATGGCAAATTGGATTTGGTGCTAGGTCTTTCCCTTTAGGTTTTACCCCAACAATGTTTTCATTAGTTTCGCTCACTCTCGAAATCAAGCATTTTACAGCAGGTTGGAGCAGCCTGTATCTCAGCACAGGAATAAGGTAGGGAAGAATTCTAAGGATCATTTTGACTGCCTCCAGAAGTTAGATCAGATGGCAAATTGGATTTGGTGCTAGGTCTTTCCCTTTAGGTTTTACCCCAACAATGTTTTCATTAGTTTTGCTCACTCTCGAAATCAAGCATTTTACAGCAGGTTGGAGCAGCCTGTATCTCAGCACAGGAATAAGGTAGGGAAGAATTCTAAGGCTCATTTTGACTGCCTCCAGAAGTTAGATCAGATGGCAAATTGGATTTGGTGCTAGGTCTTTCCCTTTAGGTTTTACCCCAACAATGTTTTCATTAGTTTCGCTCACTCTCGAAATCAAGCATTTTACAGCAGGTTGGAGCAGCCTGTATCTCAGCACAGGAATAAGGTAGGGAAGAATTCTAAGGCTCATTTTGACTGCCTCCAGAAGTTAGATCAGATGGCAAATTGGATTTGGTGCTAGGTCTTTCCCTTTAGGTTTTACCCCAACAATGTTTTCATTAGTTTCGCTCACTCTCGAAATCAAGCATTTTACAGCAGGTTGGAGCAGCCTGTATCTCAGCACAGGAATAAGGTAGGGAAGAATTCTAAGGATCATTTTGACTGCCTCCAGAAGTTAGATCAGATGGCAAATTGGATTTGGTGCTAGGTCTGTTCCCTTTAGGTTTTACCCCAACAATGTTTTCATTAGTTTCGCTCACTCTCGAAATCAAGCATTTTACAGCAGGTTGGAGCAGCCTGTATCTCAGCACAGGAATAAGGTAGGGAAGAATTCTAAGGCTCATTTTGACTGCCTCCAGAAGTTAGATCAGATGGCAAATTGGATTTGGTGCTAGGTCTTTCCCTTTAGGTTTTACCCCAACAATGTTTTCATTAGTTTCGCTCACTCTCGAAAGCAAGCATTTTACAGCAGGTTGGAGCAGCCTGTATCTCAGCACAGGAATAAGGTAGGGAAGAATTCTAAGGATCATTTTGACTGCCTCCAGAAGTTAGATCAGATGGCAAATTGGATTTGGTGCTAGGTCTTTCCCTTTAGGTTTTACCCCAACAATGTTTTCATTAGTTTCGCTCACTCTCGAAATCAAGCATTTTACAGCAGGTTGGAGCAGCCTGTATCTCAGCACAGGAATAAGGTAGGGAAGAATTCTAAGGCTCATTTTGACTGCCTCCAGAAGTTAGATCAGATGGCAAATTGGATTTGGTGCTAGGTCTTTCCCTTTAGGTTTTACCCCAACAATGTTTTCATTAGTTTCGCTCACTCTCGAAATCAAGCATTTTACAGCAGGTTGGAGCAGCCTGTATCTCAGCACAGGAATAAGGTAGGGAAGAATTCTAAGGCTCATTTTGACTGCCTCCAGAAGTTAGATCAGATGGCAAATTGGATTTGGTGCTAGGTCTTTCCCTTTAGGTTTTACCCCAACAATGTTTTCATTAGTTTCGCTCACTCTCGAAATCAAGCATTTTACAGCAGGTTGGAGCAGCCTGTATCTCAGCACAGGAATAAGGTAGGGAAGAATTCTAAGGATCATTTTGACTGCCTCCAGAAGTTAGATCAGATGGCAAATTGGATTTGGTGCTAGGTCTTTCCCTTTAGGTTTTACCCCAACAATGTTTTCATTAGTTTCGCTCACTCTCGAAATCAAGCATTTTACAGCAGGTTGGAGCAGCCTGTATCTCAGCACAGGAATAAGGTAGGGAAGAATTCTAAGGCTCATTTTGACTGCCTCCAGAAGTTAGATCAGATGGCAAATTGGATTTGGTGCTAGGTCTTTCTCTTTAAGTTTTACCCCAACAATGTTTTCATTAGTTTCGCTCACTCTTGAAATCAAGCATTTTTACAGCAGGTTGGAGCAGCCTGTATCTCAGCACAGGAATAAGGTAGGGAAGAATTCTAAGGCTCATTTTGACTGCCTCCAGAAGTTAGATCAGATGGCAAATTGGATTTGGTGCTAGGTCTTTCCCTTTAGGTTTTACCCCAACAATGTTTTCATTAGTTTCGCTCACTCTCGAAATCAAGCATTTTACAGCAGGTTGGAGCAGCCTGTATCTCAGCACAGGAATAAGGTAGGGAAGAATTCTAAGGCTCATTTTGACTGCCTCCAGAAGTTAGATCAGATGGCAAATTGGATTTGGTGCTAGGTCTTTCCCTTTAGGTTTTACCCCAACAATGTTTTCATTAGTTTCGCTCACTCTCGAAATCAAGCATTTTACAGCAGGTTGGAGCAGCCTGTATCTCAGCACAGGAATAAGGTAGGGAAGAATTCTAAGGCTCATTTTGACTGCCTCCAGAAGTTAGATCAGATGGCAAATTGGATTTGGTGCTAGGTCTTTCCCTTTAGGTTTTACCCCAACAATGTTTTCATTAGTTTCGCTCACTCTCGAAATCAAGCATTTTACAGCAGGTTGGAGCAGCCTGTATCTCAGCACAGGAATAAGGTAGGGAAGAATTCTAAGGCTCATTTTGACTGCCTCCAGAAGTTAGATCAGATGGCAAATTGGATTTGGTGCTAGGTCTTTCCCTTTAGGTTTTACCCCAACAATGTTTTCATTAGTTTCGCTCACTCTCGAAATCAAGCATTTTACAGCAGGTTGGAGCAGCCTGTATCTCAGCACAGGAATAAGGTAGGGAAGAATTCTAAGGATCATTTTGACTGCCTCCAGAAGTTAGATCAGATGGCAAATTGGATTTGGTGCTAGGTCTTTCCCTTTAGGTTTTACCCCAACAATGTTTTCATTAGTTTCGCTCACTCTCGAAATCAAGCATTTTACAGCAGGTTGGAGCAGCCTGTATCTCAGCACAGGAATAAGGTAGGGAAGAATTCTAAGGCTCATTTTGACTGCCTCCAGAAGTTAGATCAGATGGCAAATTGGATTTGGTGCTAGGTCTTTCCCTTTAGGTTTTACCCCAACAATGTTTTCATTAGTTTCGCTCACTCTCGAAATCAAGCATTTTACAGCAGGTTGGAGCAGCCTGTATCTCAGCACAGGAATAAGGTAGGGAAGAATTCTAAGGATCATTTTGACTGCCTCCAGAAGTTAGATCAGATGGCAAATTGGATTTGGTGCTAGGTCTTTCCCTTTAGGTTTTACCCCAACAATGTTTTCATTAGTTTCGCTCACTCTCGAAATCAAGCATTTTACAGCAGGTTGGAGCAGCCTGTATCTCAGCACAGGAATAAGGTAGGGAAGAATTCAAATGCTCATTTTGACTGCCTCCAGAAGTTAGATCAGATGGCAAATTGGATTTGGTGCTAGGTCTTTCCCTTTAGGTTTTACCCCAACAATGTTTTCATTAGTTTCGCTCACTCTCGAAATCAAGCATTTTACAGCAGGTTGGAGCAGCCTGTATCTCAGCACAGGAATAAGGTAGGGAAGAATTCTAAGGCTCATTTTGACTGCCTCCAGAAGTTAGATCAGATGGCAAATTGGATTTGGTGCTAGGTCTTTCCCTTTAGGTTTTACCCCAACAATGTTTTCATTAGTTTCGCTCACTCTCGAAATCAAGCATTTTACAGCAGGTTGGAGCAGCCTGTATCTCAGCACAGGAATAAGGTAGGGAAGAATTCTAAGGCTCATTTTGACTGCCTCCAGAAGTTAGATCAGATGGCAAATTGGATTTGGTGCTAGGTCTTTCCCTTTAGGTTTTACCCCAACAATGTTTTCATTAGTTTCGCTCACTCTCGAAATCAAGCATTTTACAGCAGGTTGGAGCAGCCTGTATCTCAGCACAGGAATAAGGTAGGGAAGAATTCTAAGGCTCATTTTGACTGCCTCCAGAAGTTAGATCAGATGGCAAATTGGATTTGGTGCTAGGTCTCTCCCTTTAGGTTTTACCCCAACAATGTTTTCATTAGTTTCGCTCACTCTCGAAATCAAGCATTTTACAGCAGGTTGGAGCAGCCTGTATCTCAGCACAGGAATAAGGTAGGGAAGAATTCTAAGGCTCATTTTGACTGCCTCCAGAAGTTAGATCAGATGGCAAATTGGATTTGGTGCTAGGTCTTTCCCTTTAGGTTTTACCCCAACAATGTTTTCATTAGTTTCGCTCACTCTCGAAATCAAGCATTTTACAGCAGGTTGGAGCAGCCTGTATCTCAGCACAGGAATAAGGTAGGGAAGAATTCTAAGGCTCATTTTGACTGCCTCCAGAAGTTAGATCAGATGGCAAATTGGATTTGGTGCTAGGTCTTTCCCTTTAGGTTTTACCCCAACAATGTTTTCATTAGTTTCGCTCACTCTCGAAATCAAGCATTTTACAGCAGGTTGGAGCAGCCTGTATCTCAGCACAGGAATAAGGTAGGGAAGAATTCTAAGGCTCATTTTGACTGCCTCCAGAAGTTAGATCAGATGGCAAATTGGATTTGGTGCTAGGTCTTTCCCTTTAGGTTTTACCCCAACAATGTTTTCATTAGTTTCGCTCACTCTCGAAATCAAGCATTTTACAGCAGGTTGGAGCAGCCTGTATCTCAGCACAGGAATAAGGTAGGGAAGAATTCTAAGGATCATTTTGACTGCCTCCAGAAGTTAGATCAGATGGCAAATTGGATTTGGTGCTAGGTCTTTCCCTTTAGGTTTTACCCCAACAATGTTTTCATTAGTTTCGCTCACTCTCGAAATCAAGCATTTTACAGCAGGTTGGAGCAGCCTGTATCTCAGCACAGGAATAAGGTAGGGAAGAATTCTAAGGATCATTTTGACTGCCTCCAGAAGTTAGATCAGATGGCAAATTGGATTTGGTGCTAGGTCTTTCCCTTTAGGTTTTACCCCAACAATGTTTTCATTAGTTTCGCTCACTCTCGAAATCAAGCATTTTACAGCAGGTTGGAGCAGCCTGTATCTCAGCACAGGAATAAGGTAGGGAAGAATTCTAAGGATCATTTTGACTGCCTCCAGAAGTTAGATCAGATGGCAAATTGGATTTGGTGCTAGGTCTTTCCCTTTAGGTTTTACCCCAACAATGTTTTCATTAGTTTCGCTCACTCTCGAAATCAAGCATTTTACAGCAGGTTGGAGCAGCCTGTATCTCAGCACAGGAATAAGGTAGGGAAGAATTCTAAGGATCATTTTGACTGCCTCCAGAAGTTAGATCAGATGGCAAATTGGATTTGGTGCTAGGTCTTTCCCTTTAGGTTTTACCCCAACAATGTTTTCATTAGTTTCGCTCACTCTCGAAATCAAGCATTTTACAGCAGGTTGGAGCAGCCTGTATCTCAGCACAGGAATAAGGTAGGGAAGAATTCTAAGGCTCATTTTGACTGCCTCCAGAAGTTAGATCAGATGGCAAATTGGATTTGGTGCTAGGTCTTTCCCTTTAGGTTTTACCCCAACAATGTTTTCATTAGTTTCGCTCACTCTCGAAATCAAGCATTTTACAGCAGGTTGGAGCAGCCTGTATCTCAGCACAGGAATAAGGTAGGGAAGAATTCTAAGGATCATTTTGACTGCCTCCAGAAGTTAGATCAGATGGCAAATTGGATTTGGTGCTAGGTCTTTCCCTTTAGGTTTTACCCCAACAATGTTTTCATTAGTTTCGCTCACTCTCGAAATCAAGCATTTTACAGCAGGTTGGAGCAGCCTGTATCTCAGCACAGGAATAAGGTAGGGAAGAATTCAAATGCTCATTTTGACTGCCTCCAGAAGTTAGATCAGATGGCAAATTGGATTTGGTGCTAGGTCTTTCCCTTTAGGTTTTACCCCAACAATGTTTTCATTAGTTTCGCTCACTCTCGAAATCAAGCATTTTACAGCAGGTTGGAGCAGCCTGTATCTCAGCACAGGAATAAGGTAGGGAAGAATTCTAAGGCTCATTTTGACTGCCTCCAGAAGTTAGATCAGATGGCAAATTGGATTTGGTGCTAGGTCTTTCCCTTTAGGTTTTACCCCAACAATGTTTTCATTAGTTTCGCTCACTCTCGAAATCAAGCATTTTACAGCAGGTTGGAGCAGCCTGTATCTCAGCACAGGAATAAGGTAGGGAAGAATTCTAAGGCTCATTTTGACTGCCTCCAGAAGTTAGATCAGATGGCAAATTGGATTTGGTGCTAGGTCTTTCCCTTTAGGTTTTACCCCAACAATGTTTTCATTAGTTTCGCTCACTCTCGAAATCAAGCATTTTACAGCAGGTTGGAGCAGCCTGTATCTCAGCACAGGAATAAGGTAGGGAAGAATTCTAAGGCTCATTTTGACTGCCTCCAGAAGTTAGATCAGATGGCAAATTGGATTTGGTGCTAGGTCTTTCCCTTTAGGTTTTACCCCAACAATGTTTTCATTAGTTTCGCTCACTCTCGAAATCAAGCATTTTACAGCAGGTTGGAGCAGCCTGTATCTCAGCACAGGAATAAGGTAGGGAAGAATTCTAAGGATCATTTTGACTGCCTCCAGAAGTTAGATCAGATGGCAAATTGGATTTGGTGCTAGGTCTTTCCCTTTAGATTTTACCCCAACAATGTTTTCATTAGTTTCGCTCACTCTCGAAATCAAGCATTTTACAGCAGGTTGGAGCAGCCTGTATCTCAGCACAGGAATAAGGTAGGGAAGAATTCTAAGGCTCATTTTGACTGCCTCCAGAAGTTAGATCAGATGGCAAATTGGATTTGGTGCTAGGTCTTTCCCTTTAGGTTTTACCCCAACAATGTTTTCATTAGTTTCGCTCACTCTCGAAATCAAGCATTTTACAGCAGGTTGGAGCAGCCTGTATCTCAGCACAGGAATAAGGTAGGGAAGAATTCTAAGGCTCATTTTGACTGCCTCCAGAAGTTAGATCAGATGGCAAATTGGATTTGGTGCTAGGTCTTTCCCTTTAGGTTTTACCCCAACAATGTTTTCATTAGTTTCGCTCACTCTCGAAATCAAGCATTTTACAGCAGGTTGGAGCAGCCTGTATCTCAGCACAGGAATAAGGTAGGGAAGAATTCTAAGGCTCATTTTGACTGCCTCCAGAAGTTAGATCAGATGGCAAATTGGATTTGGTGCTAGGTCTTTCCCTTTAGGTTTTACCCCAACAATGTTTTCATTAGTTTCGCTCACTCTCGAAATCAAGCATTTTACAGCAGGTTGGAGCAGCCTGTATCTCAGCACAGGAATAAGGTAGGGAAGAATTCTAAGGATCATTTTGACTGCCTCCAGAAGTTAGATCAGATGGCAAATTGGATTTGGTGCTAGGTCTTTCCCTTTAGGTTTTACCCCAACAATGTTTTCATTAGTTTCGCTCACTCTCGAAATCAAGCATTTTACAGCAGGTTGGAGCAGCCTGTATCTCAGCACAGGAATAAGGTAGGGAAGAATTCTAAGGATCATTTTGACTGCCTCCAGAAGTTAGATCAGATGGCAAATTGGATTTGGTGCTAGGTCTTTCCCTTTAGGTTTTACCCCAACAATGTTTTCATTAGTTTCGCTCACTCTCGAAATCAAGCATTTTACAGCAGGTTGGAGCAGCCTGTATCTCAGCACAGGAATAAGGTAGGGAAGAATTCTAAGGATCATTTTGACTGCCTCCAGAAGTTAGATCAGATGGCAAATTGGATTTGGTGCTAGGTCTTTCCCTTTAGGTTTTACCCCAACAATGTTTTCATTAGTTTCGCTCACTCTCGAAATCAAGCATTTTACAGCAGGTTGGAGCAGCCTGTATCTCAGCACAGGAATAAGGTAGGGAAGAATTCAAATGCTCATTTTGACTGCCTCCAGAAGTTAGATCAGATGGCAAATTGGATTTGGTGCTAGGTCTTTCCCTTTAGGTTTTACCCCAACAATGTTTTCATTAGTTTCGCTCACTCTCGAAATCAAGCATTTTACAGCAGGTTGGAGCAGCCTGTATCTCAGCACAGGAATAAGGTAGGGAAGAATTCTAAGGATCATTTTGACTGCCTCCAGAAGTTAGATCAGATGGCAAATTGGATTTGGTGCTAGGTCTTTCCCTTTAGGTTTTATCCCAACAATGTTTTCATTAGTTTCGCTCACTCTCGAAATCAAGCATTTTACAGCAGGTTGGAGCAGCCTGTATCTCAGCACAGGAATAAGGTAGGGAAGAATTCAAAGGATCATTTTGACTGCCTCCAGAAGTTAGATCAGATGGCAAATTGGATTTGGTGCTAGGTCTTTCCCTTTAGGTTTTACCCCAACAATGTTTTCATTAGTTTCGCTCACTCTCGAAATCAAGCATTTTACAGCAGGTTGGAGCAGCCTGTATCTCAGCACAGGAATAAGGTAGGGAAGAATTCTAAGGCTCATTTTGACTGCCTCCAGAAGTTAGATCAGATGGCAAATTGGATTTGGTGCTAGGTCTTTCCCTTTAGGTTTTACCCCAACAATGTTTTCATTAGTTTCGCTCACTCTCGAAATCAAGCATTTTACAGCAGGTTGGAGCAGCCTGTATCTCAGCACAGGAATAAGGTAGGGAAGAATTCTAAGGCTCATTTTGACTGCCTCCAGAAGTTAGATCAGATGGCAAATTGGATTTGGTGCTAGGTCTTTCCCTTTAGGTTTTACCCCAACAATGTTTTCATTAGTTTCGCTCACTCTCGAAATCAAGCATTTTACAGCAGGTTGGAGCAGCCTGTATCTCAGCACAGGAATAAGGTAGGGAAGAATTCTAAGGCTCATTTTGACTGCCTCCAGAAGTTAGATCAGATGGCAAATTGGATTTGGTGCTAGGTCTTTCCCTTTAGGTTTTACCCCAACAATGTTTTCATTAGTTTCGCTCACTCTCGACATCAAGCATTTTACAGCAGGTTGGAGCAGCCTGTATCTCAGCACAGGAATAAGGTAGGGAAGAATTCTAAGGATCATTTTGACTGCCTCCAGAAGTTAGATCAGATGGCAAATTGGATTTGGTGCTAGGTCTTTCCCTTTAGGTTTTACCCCAACAATGTTTTCATTAGTTTCGCTCACTCTCGAAATCAAGCATTTTACAGCAGGTTGGAGCAGCCTGTATCTCAGCACAGGAATAAGGTAGGGAAGAATTCTAAGGATCATTTTGACTGCCTCCAGAAGTTAGATCAGATGGCAAATTGGATTTGGTGCTAGGTCTTTCCCTTTAGGTTTTACCCCAACAATGTTTTCATTAGTTTCGCTCACTCTCGAAATCAAGCATTTTACAGCAGGTTGGAGCAGCCTGTATCTCAGCACAGGAATAAGGTAGGGAAGAATTCTAAGGATCATTTTGACTGCCTCCAGAAGTTAGATCAGATGGCAAATTGGATTTGGTGCTAGGTCTTTCCCTTTAGGTTTTACCCCAACAATGTTTTCATTAGTTTCGCTCACTCTCGAAATCAAGCATTTTACAGCAGGTTGGAGCAGCCTGTATCTCAGCACAGGAATAAGGTAGGGAAGAATTCTAAGGCTCATTTTGACTGCCTCCAGAAGTTAGATCAGATGGCAAATTGGATTTGGTGCTAGGTCTTTCTCTTTAAGTTTTACCCCAACAATGTTTTCATTAGTTTCGCTCACTCTTGAAATCAAGCATTTTACAGCAGGTTGGGGCAGCCTGTATCTCAGCACAGGAATAAGGTAGGGAAGAATTCTAAGGATCATTTTGACTGCCTCCAGAAGTTAGATCAGATGGCAAATTGGATTTGGTGCTAGGTCTTTCCCTTTAGGTTTTACCCCAACAATGTTTTCATTAGTTTCGCTCACTCTCGAAATCAAGCATTTTACAGCAGGTTGGAGCAGCCTGTATCTCAGCACAGGAATAAGGTAGGGAAGAATTCTAAGGATCATTTTGACTGCCTCCAGAAGTTAGATCAGATGGCAAATTGGATTTGGTGCTAGGTCTTTCCCTTTAGGTTTTACCCCAACAATGTTTTCATTAGTTTCGCTCACTCTCGAAATCAAGCATTTTACAGCAGGTTGGAGCAGCCTGTATCTCAGCACAGGAATAAGGTAGGGAAGAATTCTAAGCATCATTTTGACTGCCTCCAGAAGTTAGATCAGATGGCAAATTGGATTTGGTGCTAGGTCTTTCCCTTTAGGTTTTACCCCAACAATGTTTTCATTAGTTTCGCTCACTCTCGAAATCAAGCATTTTACAGCAGGTTGGAGCAGCCTGTATCTCAGCACAGGAATAAGGTAGGGAAGAATTCAAATGCTCATTTTGACTGCCTCCAGAAGTTAGATCAGATGGCAAATTGGATTTGGTGCTAGGTCTTTCCCTTTAGGTTTTACCCCAACAATGTTTTCATTAGTTTCGCTCACTCTCGAAATCAAGCATTTTACAGCAGGTTGGAGCAGCCTGTATCTCAGCACAGGAATAAGGTAGGGAAGAATTCTAAGGATCATTTTGACTGCCTCCAGAAGTTAGATCAGATGGCAAAGTGGATTTGGTGCTAGGTCTTTCTCTTTAAGTTTTACCCCAACAATGTTTTCATTAGTTTCGCTCACTCTTGAAATCAAGCATTTTACAGCAGGTTGGAGCAGCCTGTATCTCAGCACAGGAATAAGGTAGGGAAGAATTCTAAGGATCATTTTGACTGCCTCCAGAAGTTAGATCAGATGGCAAATTGGATTTGGTGCTAGGTCTTTCCCTTTAGGTTTTACCCCAACAATGTTTTCATTAGTTTCGCTCACTCTCGAAATCAAGCATTTTACAGCAGGTTGGAGCAGCCTGTATCTCAGCACAGGAATAAGGTAGGGAAGAATTCTAAGGCTCATTTTGACTGCCTCCAGAAGTTAGATCAGATGGCAAATTGGATTTGGTGCTAGGTCTTTCCCTTTAGGTTTTACCCCAACAATGTTTTCATTAGTTTCGCTCACTCTCGAAATCAAGTATTTTACAGCATGTTGGAACAGCCTGTATCTCAGCACAGGAATAAGGTAGGGAAGAATTCTAAGGCTCATTTTGACTGCCTCCAGAAGTTAGATCAGATGGCAAATTGGATTTGGTGCTAGGTCTTTCCCTTTAGGTTTTACCCCTACAATGTTTTCATTAGTTTCGCTCACTCTCGAAATCAAGCATTTTACAGCAGGTTGGAGCAGCCTGTATCTCAGCACAGGAATAAGGTAGGGAAGAATTCTAAGGCTCATTTTGACTGCCTCCAGAAGTTAGATCAGATGGCAAATTGGATTTGGTGCTAGGTCTTTCCCTTTAGGTTTTACCCCAACAATGTTTTCATTAGTTTCGCTCACTCTCGAAATCAAGCATTTTACAGCAGGTTGGAGCAGCCTGTATCTCAGCACAGGAATAAGGTAGGGAAGAATTCTAAGGCTCATTTTGACTGCCTCCAGAAGTTAGATCAGATGGCAAATTGGATTTGGTGCTAGGTCTTTCCCTTTAGGTTTTACCCCAACAATGTTTTCATTAGTTTCGCTCACTCTCGAAATCAAGCATTTTACAGCAGGTTGGAGCAGCCTGTATCTCAGCACAGGAATAAGGTAGGGAAGAATTCTAAGGCTCATTTTGACTGCCTCCAGAAGTTAGATCAGATGGCAAATTGGATTTGGTGCTAGGTCTTTCCCTTTAGGTTTTACCCCAACAATGTTTTCATTAGTTTCGCTCACTCTCGAAATCAAGCATTTTACAGCAGGTTGGAGCAGCCTGTATCTCAGCACAGGAATAAGGTAGGGAAGAATTCTAAGGCTCATTTTGACTGCCTCCAGAAGTTAGATCAGATGGCAAATTGGATTTGGTGCTAGGTCTTTCCCTTTAGGTTTTACCCCAACAATGTTTTCATTAGTTTCGCTCACTCTCGAAATCAAGCATTTTACAGCAGGTTGGAGCAGCCTGTATCTCAGCACAGGAATAAGGTAGGGAAGAATTCTAAGGATCATTTTGACTGCCTCCAGAAGTTAGATCAGATGGCAAATTGGATTTGGTGCTAGGTCTTTCCCTTTAGGTTTTACCCCAACAATGTTTTCATTAGTTTCGCTCACTCTCGAAATCAAGCATTTTACAGCAGGTTGGAGCAGCCTGTATCTCAGCACAGGAATAAGGTAGGGAAGAATTCTAAGGCTCATTTTGACTGCCTCCAGAAGTTAGATCAGATGGCAAATTGGATTTGGTGCTAGGTCTTTCCCTTTAGGTTTTACCCCAACAATGTTTTCATTAGTTTCGCTCACTCTCGAAATCAAGCATTTTACAGCAGGTTGGAGCAGCCTGTATCTCAGCACAGGAATAAGGTAGGGAAGAATTCTAAGGCTCATTTTGACTGCCTCCAGAAGTTAGATCAGATGGCAAATTGGATTTGGTGCTAGGTCTTTCCCTTTAGGTTTTACCCCAACAATGTTTTCATTAGTTTCGCTCACTCTCGAAATCAAGCATTTTACAGCAGGTTGGAGCAGCCTGTATCTCAGCACAGGAATAAGGTAGGGAAGAATTCTAAGGATCATTTTGACTGCCTCCAGAAGTTAGATCAGATGGCAAATTGGATTTGGTGCTAGGTCTTTCCCTTTAGGTTTTACCCCAACAATGTTTTCATTAGTTTCGCTCACTCTCGAAATCAAGCATTTTACAGCAGGTTGGAGCAGCCTGTATCTCAGCACAGGAATAAGGTAGGGAAGAATTCTAAGGATCATTTTGACTGCCTCCAGAAGTTAGATCAGATGGCAAATTGGATTTGGTGCTAGGTCTTTCCCTTTAGGTTTTACCCCAACAATGTTTTCATTAGTTTCGCTCACTCTCGAAATCAAGCATTTTACAGCAGGTTGGAGCAGCCTGTATCTCAGCACAGGAATAAGGTAGGGAAGAATTCTAAGGCTCATTTTGACTGCCTCCAGAAGTTAGATCAGATGGCAAATTGGATTTGGTGCTAGGTCTTTCCCTTTAGGTTTTACCCCAACAATGTTTTCATTAGTTTCGCTCACTCTCGAAATCAAGCATTTTACAGCAGGTTGGAGCAGCCTGTATCTCAGCACAGGAATAAGGTAGGGAAGAATTCTAAGGATCATTTTGACTGCCTCCAGAAGTTAGATCAGATGGCAAATTGGATTTGGTGCTAGGTCTTTCCCTTTAGGTTTTACCCCAACAATGTTTTCATTAGTTTCGCTCACTCTCGAAATCAAGCATTTTACAGCAGGTTGGAGCAGCCTGTATCTCAGCACAGGAATAAGGTAGGGAAGAATTCTAAGGATCATTTTGACTGCCTCCAGAAGTTAGATCAGATGGCAAATTGGATTTGGTGCTAGGTCTTTCCCTTTAGGTTTTACCCCAACAATGTTTTCATTAGTTTCGCTCACTCTCGAAATCAAGCATTTTACAGCAGGTTGGAGCAGCCTGTATCTCAGCACAGGAATAAGGTAGGGAAGAATTCTAAGGATCATTTTGACTGCCTCCAGAAGTTAGATCAGATGGCAAATTGGATTTGGTGCTAGGTCTTTCCCTTTAGGTTTTACCCCAACAATGTTTTCATTAGTTTCGCTCACTCTCGAAATCAAGCATTTTACAGCAGGTTGGAGCAGCCTGTATCTCAGCACAGGAATAAGGTAGGGAAGAATTCTAAGGATCATTTTGACTGCCTCCAGAAGTTAGATCAGATGGCAAATTGGATTTGGTGCTAGGTCTTTCCCTTTAGGTTTTACCCCAACAATGTTTTCATTAGTTTCGCTCACTCTCGAAATCAAGCATTTTACAGCAGGTTGGAGCAGCCTGTATCTCAGCACAGGAATAAGGTAGGGAAGAATTCTAAGGCTCATTTTGACTGCCTCCAGAAGTTAGATCAGATGGCAAATTGGATTTGGTGCTAGGTCTTTCCCTTTAGGTTTTACCCCAACAATGTTTTCATTAGTTTCGCTCACTCTCGAAATCAAGCATTTTACAGCAGGTTGGAGCAGCCTGTATCTCAGCACAGGAATAAGGTAGGGAAGAATTCTAAGGCTCATTTTGACTGCCTCCAGAAGTTAGATCAGATGGCAAATTGGATTTGGTGCTAGGTCTTTCCCTTTAGGTTTTACCCCAACAATGTTTTCATTAGTTTCGCTCACTCTCGAAATCAAGCATTTTACAGCAGGTTGGAGCAGCCTGTATCTCAGCACAGGAATAAGGTAGGGAAGAATTCTAAGGCTCATTTTGACTGCCTCCAGAAGTTAGATCAGATGGCAAATTGGATTTGGTGCTAGGTCTTTCCCTTTAGGTTTTACCCCAACAATGTTTTCATTAGTTTCGCTCACTCTCGAAATCAAGCATTTTACAGCAGGTTGGAGCAGCCTGTATCTCAGCACAGGAATAAGGTAGGGAAGAATTCTAAGGATCATTTTGACTGCCTCCAGAAGTTAGATCAGATGGCAAATTGGATTTGGTGCTAGGTCTTTCCCTTTAGGTTTTACCCCAACAATGTTTTCATTAGTTTCGCTCACTCTCGAAATCAAGCATTTTACAGCAGGTTGGAGCAGCCTGTATCTCAGCACAGGAATAAGGTAGGGAAGAATTCTAAGGATCATTTTGACTGCCTCCAGAAGTTAGATCAGATGGCAAATTGGATTTGGTGCTAGGTCTTTCCCTTTAGGTTTTACCCCAACAATGTTTTCATTAGTTTCGCTCACTCTCGAAATCAAGCATTTTACAGCAGGTTGGAGCAGCCTGTATCTCAGCACAGGAATAAGGTAGGGAAGAATTCTAAGGATCATTTTGACTGCCTCCAGAAGTTAGATCAGATGGCAAATTGGATTTGGTGCTAGGTCTTTCCCTTTAGGTTTTACCCCAACAATGTTTTCATTAGTTTCGCTCACTCTCGAAATCAAGCATTTTACAGCAGGTTGGAGCAGCCTGTATCTCAGCACAGGAATAAGGTAGGGAAGAATTCTAAGGCTCATTTTGACTGCCTCCAGAAGTTAGATCAGATGGCAAATTGGATTTGGTGCTAGGTCTTTCCCTTTAGGTTTTACCCCAACAATGTTTTCATTAGTTTCGCTCACTCTCGAAATCAAGCATTTTACAGCAGGTTGGAGCAGCCTGTATCTCAGCACAGGAATAAGGTAGGGAAGAATTCTAAGGATCATTTTGACTGCCTCCAGAAGTTAGATCAGATGGCAAATTGGATTTGGTGCTAGGTCTTTCCCTTTAGGTTTTACCCCAACAATGTTTTCATTAGTTTCGCTCACTCTCGAAATCAAGCATTTTACAGCAGGTTGGAGCAGCCTGTATCTCAGCACAGGAATAAGGTAGGGAAGAATTCTAAGGATCATTTTGACTGCCTCCAGAAGTTAGATCAGATGGCAAATTGGATTTGGTGCTAGGTCTTTCCCTTTAGGTTTTACCCCAACAATGTTTTCATTAGTTTCGCTCACTCTCGAAATCAAGCATTTTACAGCAGGTTGGAGCAGCCTGTATCTCAGCACAGGAATAAGGTAGGGAAGAATTCTAAGGCTCATTTTGACTGCCTCCAGAAGTTAGATCAGATGGCAAATTGGATTTGGTGCTAGGTCTTTCCCTTTAGGTTTTACCCCAACAATGTTTTCATTAGTTTCGCTCACTCTCGAAATCAAGCATTTTACAGCAGGTTGGAGCAGCCTGTATCTCAGCACAGGAATAAGGTAGGGAAGAATTCTAAGGATCATTTTGACTGCCTCCAGAAGTTAGATCAGATGGCAAATTGGATTTGGTGCTAGGTCTTTCCCTTTAGGTTTTACCCCAACAATGTTTTCATTAGTTTCGCTCACTCTCGAAATCAAGCATTTTACAGCAGGTTGGAGCAGCCTGTATCTCAGCACAGGAATAAGGTAGGGAAGAATTCTAAGGCTCATTTTGACTGCCTCCAGAAGTTAGATCAGATGGCAAATTGGATTTGGTGCTAGGTCTTTCCCTTTAGGTTTTTACCCCAACAATGTTTTCATTAGTTTCGCTCACTCTCGAAATCAAGCATTTTACAGCAGGTTGGAGCAGCCTGTATCTCAGCACAGGAATAAGGTAGGGAAGAATTCTAAGGCTCATTTTGACTGCCTCCAGAAGTTTAGATCAGATGGCAAATTGGATTTGGTGCTAGGTCTTTCCCTTTAGGTTTTACCCCAACAATGTTTTCATTAGTTTCGCTCACTCTCGAAATCAAGCATTTTACAGCAGGTTGGAGCAGCCTGTATCTCAGCACAGGAATAAGGTAGGGAAGAATTCTAAGGATCATTTTGACTGCCTCCAGAAGTTAGATCAGATGGCAAATTGGATTTGGTGCTAGGTCTTTCCCTTTAGGTTTTACCCCAACAATGTTTTCATTAGTTTCGCTCACTCTCGAAATCAAGCATTTTACAGCAGGTTGGAGCAGCCTGTATCTCAGCACAGGAATAAGGTAGGGAAGAATTCTAAGGCTCATTTGACTGCCTCCAGAAGTTAGATCAGATGGCAAATTGGATTTGGTGCTAGGTCTTTCCCTTTAGGTTTTACCCCAACAATGTTTTCATTAGTTTCGCTCACTCTCGAAATCAAGCATTTTACAGCAGGTTGGAGCAGCCTGTATCTCAGCACAGGAATAGGTAGGGAAGAATTCTAAGGCTCATTTTGACTGCCTCCAGAAGTTAGATCAGATGGCAAATTGGATTTGGTGCTAGGTCTTTCCCTTTAGGTTTTACCCCAACAATGTTTTCATTAGTTTCGCTCACTCTCGAAATCAAGTATTTTACAGCAGGTTGGAGCAGCCTGTATCTCAGCACAGGAATAAGGTAGGGAAGAATTCTAGGCTCATTTTGACTGCCTCCAGAAGTTAGATCAGATGGCAAATTGATTTGGTGCTAGGTCTTTCCCTTTAGGTTTTACCCCAACAATGTTTTCATTAGTTTCGCTCACTCTCGAAATCAAGCATTTTTACAGCAGGTTGGAGCAGCCTGTATCTCAGCACAGGAATAAGGTAGGGGAAGAATTCTAAGGCTCATTTTGACTGCCTCCAGAAGTTAGATCAGATGGCAAATTGGATTTGGTGCTAGGTCTTTCCTTTAGGTTTTACCCCAACAATGTTTTCATTAGTTTCGCTCACTCTCGAAATCAAGCATTTTACAGCAGGTTGGAGCAGCCTGTATCTCAGCACAGGAATAAGGTAGGGAAGAATTCTAAGGATCATTTTGACTGCCTCCAGAAGTTAGATCAGATGGCAAATTGGATTTGGTGCTAGGTCTTTCCCTTTAGGTTTTACCCCAACAATGTTTTCATTAGTTTCGCTCACTCTCGAAATCAAGCATTTTACAGCAGGTTGGAGCAGCCTGTATCTCAGCACAGGAATAAGGTAGGGAAGAATTCTAAGGATCATTTTGACTGCCTCCAGAAGTTAGATCAGATGGCAAATTGGATTTGGTGCTAGGTCTTTCCTTTAGGTTTTACCCCAACAATGTTTTCATTAGTTTCGCTCACTCTCGAAATCAAGCATTTTACAGCAGGTTGGAGCAGCCTGTATCTCAGCACAGGAATAAGGTAGGGAAGAATTCTAAGGATCATTTTGACTGCCTCCAGAAGTTAGATCAGATGGCAAATTGGATTTGGTGCTAGGTCTTTTCCCTTTAGGTTTTACCCCAACAATGTTTTCATTAGTTTCGCTCACTCTCGAAATCAAGCATTTTACAGCAGGTTGAGCAGCCTGTATCTCAGCACAGGAATAAGGTAGGGAAGAATTCTAAGGCTCATTTTGACTGCCTCCAGAAGTTAGATCAGATGGCAAATTGGATTTGGTGCTAGGTCTTTCCCTTTAGGTTTTACCCCAACAATGTTTTCATTAGTTTCGCTCACTCTCGAAATCCAGCATTTTACAGCAGGTTGGAGCAGCCTGTATCTCAGCACAGGAATAAGGTAGGGAAGAATTCAAATGCTCATTTTGACTGCCTCCAGAAGTTAGATCAGATGGCAAATTGGATTTGGTGCTAGGTCTTTCCCTTTAGGTTTTACCCCAACAATGTTTTCATTAGTTTCGCTCACTCTCGAAATCAAGCATTTTACAGCAGGTTGGAGCAGCCTGTATCTCAGCACAGGAATAAGGTAGGGAAGAATTCTAAGGCTCATTTTGACTGCCTCCAGAAGTTAGATCAGATGGCAAATTGGATTTGGTGCTAGGTCTTTCCCTTTAGGTTTTACCCCAACAATGTTTTCATTAGTTTCGCTCACTCTCGAAATCAAGCATTTTACAGCAGGTTGGAGCAGCCTGTATCTCAGCACAGGAATAAGGTAGGGAAAATTCTAAGGCTCATTTTGACTGCCTCCAGAAGTTAGATCAGATGGCAAATTGGATTTGGTGCTAGGTCTTTCCCTTTAGGTTTTACCCCAACAATGTTTTCATTAGTTTCGCTCACTCTCGAAATCAAGCATTTTACAGCAGGTTGGAGCAGCCTGTATCTCAGCACAGGAATAAGGTAGGGAAGAATTCTAAGGCTCATTTTGACTGCCTCCAGAAGTTAGATCAGATGGCAAATTGGATTTGGTGCTAGGTCTTTCCCTTTAGGTTTTACCCCAACAATGTTTTCATTAGTTTCGCTCACTCTCGAAATCAAGCATTTTACAGCAGGTTGGAGCAGCCTGTATCTCAGCACAGGAATAAGGTAGGGAAGAATTCTAAGGCTCATTTTGACTGCCTCCAGAAGTTAGATCAGATGGCAAATTGGATTTGGTGCTAGGTCTTTCCCTTTAGGTTTTACCCCAACAATGTTTTCATTAGTTTCGCTCACTCTCGAAATCAAGCATTTTACAGCAGGTTGGAGCAGCCTGTATCTCAGCACAGGAATAAGGTAGGGAAGAATTCTAAGGCTCATTTTGACTGCCTCCAGAAGTTAGATCAGATGGCAAATTGGATTTGGTGCTAGGTCTTTCCCTTTAGGTTTTACCCCAACAATGTTTTCATTAGTTTCGCTCACTCTCGAAATCAAGCATTTTACAGCAGGTTGGAGCAGCCTGTATCTCAGCACAGGAATATAAGGTAGGGAAGAATTCTAAGGCTCATTTTGACTGCCTCCAGAAGTTAGATCAGATGGCAAATTGGATTTGGTGCTAGGTCTTTCCCTTTAGGTTTTACCCCAACAATGTTTTCATTAGTTTCGCTCACTCTCGAAATCAAGCATTTTACAGCAGGTTGGAGCAGCCTGTATCTCAGCACAGGAATAAGGTAGGGAAGAATTCTAAGGCTCATTTTGACTGCCTCCAGAAGTTAGATCAGATGGCAAATTGGATTTGGTGCTAGGTCTTTCCCTTTAGGTTTTACCCCAACAATGTTTTCATTAGTTTCGCTCACTCTCGAAATCAAGCATTTTACAGCAGGTTGGAGCAGCCTGTATCTCAGCACAGGAATAAGGTAGGGAAGAATTCTAAGGCTCATTTTGACTGCCTCCAGAAGTTAGATCAGATGGCAAATTGGATTTGGTGCTAGGTCTTTCCCTTTAGGTTTTACCCCAACAATGTTTTCATTAGTTTCGCTCACTCTCGAAATCAAGCATTTTACAGCAGGTTGGAGCAGCCTGTATCTCAGCACAGGAATAAGGTAGGGAAGAATTCTAAGGCTCATTTTGACTGCCTCCAGAAGTTAGATCAGATGGCAAATTGGATTTGGTGCTAGGTCTTTCCCTTTAGGTTTTACCCCAACAATGTTTTCATTAGTTTCGCTCACTCTCGAAATCAAGCATTTTACAGCAGGTTGGAGCAGCCTGTATCTCAGCACAGGAATAAGGTAGGGAAGAATTCTAAGGCTCATTTTGACTGCCTCCAGAAGTTAGATCAGATGGCAAATTGGATTTGGTGCTAGGTCTTTCCCTTTAGGTTTTACCCCAACAATGTTTTCATTGGTTTCGCTCACTCTCGAAATCAAGCATTTTACAGCAGGTTGGAGCAGCCTGTATCTCAGCACAGGAATAAGGTAGGGAAGAATTCTAAGGCTCATTTTGACTGCCTCCAGAAGTTAGATCAGATGGCAAATTGGATTTGGTGCTAGGTCTTTCCCTTTAGGTTTTACCCCAACAATGTTTTCATTAGTTTCGCTCACTCTCGAAATCAAGCATTTTACAGCAGGTTGGAGCAGCCTGTATCTCAGCACAGGAATAAGGTAGGGAAGAATTCTAAGGCTCATTTTGACTGCCTCCAGAAGTTAGATCAGATGGCAAATTGGATTTGGTGCTAGGTCTTTCCCTTTAGGTTTTACCCCAACAATGTTTTCATTAGTTTCGCTCACTCTCGAAATCAAGCATTTTACAGCAGGTTGGAGCAGCCTGTATCTCAGCACAGGAATAAGGTAGGGAAGAATTCTAAGGCTCATTTTGACTGCCTCCAGAAGTTAGATCAGATGGCAAATTGGATTTGGTGCTAGGTCTTTCCCTTTAGGTTTTACCCCAACAATGTTTTCATTAGTTTCGCTCACTCTCGAAATCAAGCATTTTACAGCAGGTTGGAGCAGCCTGTATCTCAGCACAGGAATAAGGTAGGGAAGAATTCTAAGGATCATTTTGACTGCCTCCAGAAGTTAGATCAGATGGCAAACTGGATTTGGTGCTAGGTCTTTCCCTTTAGGTTTTACCCCAACAATGTTTTCATTAGTTTCGCTCACTCTCGAAATCAAGCATTTTACAGCAGGTTGGAGCAGCCTGTATCTCAGCACAGGAATAAGGTAGGGAAGAATTCTAAGGCTCATTTTGACTGCCTCCAGAAGTTAGATCAGATGGCAAATTGGATTTGGTGCTAGGTCTTTCCCTTTAGGTTTTACCCCAACAATGTTTTCATTAGTTTCGCTCACTCTCGAAATCAAGCATTTTACAGCAGGTTGGAGCAGCCTGTATCTCAGCACAGGAATAAGGTAGGGAAGAATTCTAAGGATCATTTTGACTGCCTCCAGAAGTTAGATCAGATGGCAAATTGGATTTGGTGCTAGGTCTTTCCCTTTAGGTTTTACCCCAACAATGTTTTCATTAGTTTCGCTCACTCTCGAAATCAAGCATTTTACAGCAGGTTGGAGCAGCCTGTATCTCAGCACAGGAATAAGGTAGGGAAGAATTCTAAGGCTCATTTTGACTGCCTCCAGAAGTTAGATCAGATGGCAAATTGGATTTGGTGCTAGGTCTTTCCCTTTAGGTTTTACCCCAACAATGTTTTCATTAGTTTCGCTCACTCTCGAAGTCAAGCAGGTTGGAGCAGCCTGTATCTCAGCACAGGAATAAGGTAGGGAAGAATTCTAAGGCTCATTTTGACTGCCTCCAGAAGTTAGATCAGATGGCAAATTGGATTTGGTGCTAGGTCTTTCCCTTTAGGTTTTACCCCAACAATGTTTTCATTAGTTTCGCTCACTCTCGAAATCAAGCATTTTACAGCAGGTTGGAGCAGCCTGTATCTCAGCACAGGAATAAGGTAGGGAAGAATTCTAAGGCTCATTTTGACTGCCTCCAGAAGTTAGATCAGATGGCAAATTGGATTTGGTGCTAGGTCTTTCCCTTTAGGTTTTACCCCAACAATGTTTTCATTAGTTTCGCTCACTCTCGAAATCAAGCATTTTACAGCAGGTTGGAGCAGCCTGTATCTCAGCACAGGAATAAGGTAGGGAAGAATTCTAAGGATCATTTTGACTGCCTCCAGAAGTTAGATCAGATGGCAAATTGGATTTGGTGCTAGGTCTTTCCCTTTAGGTTTTACCCCAACAATGTTTTCATTAGTTTCGCTCACTCTCGAAATCAAGCATTTTACAGCAGGTTGGAGCAGCCTGTATCTCAGCACAGGAATAAGGTAGGGAAGAATTCTAAGGCTCATTTTGACTGCCTCCAGAAGTTAGATCAGATGGCAAATTGGATTTGGTGCTAGGTCTTTCCCTTTAGGTTTTACCCCAACAATGTTTTCATTAGTTTCGCTCACTCTCGAAATCAAGCATTTTACAGCAGGTTGGAGCAGCCTGTATCTCAGCACAGGAATAAGGTAGGGAAGAATTCTAAGGATCATTTTGACTGCCTCCAGAAGTTAGATCAGATGGCAAATTGGATTTGGTGCTAGGTCTTTCCCTTTAGGTTTTACCCCAACAATGTTTTCATTAGTTTCGCTCACTCTCGAAATCAAGCATTTTACAGCAGGTTGGAGCAGCCTGTATCTCAGCACAGGAATAAGGTAGGGAAGAATTCTAAGGATCATTTTGACTGCCTCCAGAAGTTAGATCAGATGGCAAATTGGATTTGGTGCTAGGTCTTTCCCTTTAGGTTTTACCCCAACAATGTTTTCATTAGTTTCGCTCACTCTCGAAGTCAAGCATTTTACAGCAGGTTGGAGCAGCCTGTATCTCAGCACAGGAATAAGGTAGGGAAGAATTCTAAGGCTCATTTTGACTGCCTCCAGAAGTTAGATCAGATGGCAAATTGGATTTGGTGCTAGGTCTTTCCCTTTAGGTTTTACCCCAACAATGTTTTCATTAGTTTCGCTCACTCTCGAAATCAAGCATTTTACAGCAGGTTGGAGCAGCCTGTATCTCAGCACAGGAATAAGGTAGGGAAGAATTCTAAGGCTCATTTTGACTGCCTCCAGAAGTTAGATCAGATGGCAAATTGGATTTGGTGCTAGGTCTTTCCCTTTAGGTTTTACCCCAACAATGTTTTCATTAGTTTCGCTCACTCTCGAAATCAAGCATTTTACAGCAGGTTGGAGCAGCCTGTATCTCAGCACAGGAATAAGGTAGGGAAGAATTCTAAGGATCATTTTGACTGCCTCCAGAAGTTAGATCGGATGGCAAATTGGATTTGGTGCTAGGTCTTTCCCTTTAGGTTTTACCCCAACAATGTTTTCATTAGTTTCGCTCACTCTCGAAATCAAGCATTTTACAGCAGGTTGGAGCAGCCTGTATCTCAGCACAGGAATAAGGTAGGGAAGAATTCTAAGGCTCATTTTGACTGCCTCCAGAAGTTAGATCAGATGGCAAATTGGATTTGGTGCTAGGTCTTTCCCTTTAGGTTTTACCCCAACAATGTTTTCATTAGTTTCGCTCACTCTCGAAATCAAGCATTTTACAGCAGGTTGGAGCAGCCTGTATCTCAGCACAGGAATAAGGTAGGGAAGAATTCTAAGGCTCATTTTGACTGCCTCCAGAAGTTAGATCAGATGGCAAATTGGATTTGGTGCTAGGTCTTTCCCTTTAGGTTTTACCCCAACAATGTTTTCATTAGTTTCGCTCACTCTCGAAATCAAGCATTTTACAGCAGGTTGGAGCAGCCTGTATCTCAGCACAGGAATAAGGTAGGGAAGAATTCTAAGGATCATTTTGACTGCCTCCAGAAGTTAGATCAGATGGCAAATTGGATTTGGTGCTAGGTCTTTCCCTTTAGGTTTTACCCCAACAATGTTTTCATTAGTTTCGCTCACTCTCGAAATCAGGCATTTTACAGCAGGTTGGAGCAGCCTGTATCTCAGCACAGGAATAAGGTAGGGAAGAATTCTAAGGCTCATTTTGACTGCCTCCAGAAGTTAGATCAGATGGCAAATTGGATTTGGTGCTAGGTCTTTCCCTTTAGGTTTTACCCCAACAATGTTTTCATTAGTTTCGCTCACTCTCGAAATCAAGCATTTTACAGCAGGTTGGAGCAGCCTGTATCTCAGCACAGGAATAAGGTAGGGAAGAATTCTAAGGATCATTTTGACTGCCTCCAGAAGTTAGATCAGATGGCAAACTGGATTTGGTGCTAGGTCTTTCCCTTTAGGTTTTACCCCAACAATGTTTTCATTAGTTTCGCTCACTCTCGAAATCAAGCATTTTACAGCAGGTTGGAGCAGCCTGTATCTCAGCACAGGAATAAGGTAGGGAAGAATTCTAAGGCTCATTTTGACTGCCTCCAGAAGTTAGATCAGATGGCAAATTGGATTTGGTGCTAGGTCTTTCCCTTTAGGTTTTACCCCAACAATGTTTTCATTAGTTTCGCTCACTCTCGAAATCAAGCATTTTACAGCAGGTTGGAGCAGCCTGTATCTCAGCACAGGAATAAGGTAGGGAAGAATTCTAAGGATCATTTTGACTGCCTCCAGAAGTTAGATCAGATGGCAAATTGGATTTGGTGCTAGGTCTTTCCCTTTAGGTTTTACCCCAACAATGTTTTCATTAGTTTCGCTCACTCTCGAAATCAAGCATTTTACAGCAGGTTGGAGCAGCCTGTATCTAAGCACAGGAATAAGGTAGGGAAGAATTCTAAGGCTCATTTTGACTGCCTCCAGAAGTTAGATCAGATGGCAAATTGGATTTGGTGCTAGGTCTTTCCCTTTAGGTTTTACCCCAACAATGTTTTCATTAGTTTCGCTCACTCTCGAAGTCAAGCATTTTACAGCAGGTTGGAGCAGCCTGTATCTCAGCACAGGAATAAGGTAGGGAAGAATTCTAAGGATCATTTTGACTGCCTCCAGAAGTTAGATCAGATGGCAAATTGGATTTGGTGCTAGGTCTTTCCCTTTAGGTTTTACCCCAACAATGTTTTCATTAGTTTCGCTCACTCTCAAAATCAAGCATTTTACAGCAGGTTGGAGCAGCCTGTATCTCAGCACAGGAATAAGGTAGGGAAGAATTCTAAGGATCATTTTGACTGCCTCCAGAAGTTAGATCAGATGGCAAATTGGATTTGGTGCTAGGTCTTTCCCTTTAGGTTTTACCCCAACAATGTTTTCATTAGTTTCGCTCACTCTCGAAATCAAGCATTTTACAGCAGGTTGGAGCAGCCTGTATCTCAGCACAGGAATAAGGTAGGGAAGAATTCTAAGGCTCATTTTGACTGCCTCCAGAAGTTAGATCAGATGGCAAATTGGATTTGGTGCTAGGTCTTTCCCTTTAGGTTTTACCCCAACAATGTTTTCATTAGTTTCGCTCACTCTCGAAATCAAGCATTTTACAGCAGGTTGGAGCAGCCTGTATCTCAGCACAGGAATAAGGTAGGGAAGAATTCTAAGGCTCATTTTGACTGCCTCCAGAAGTTAGATCAGATGGCAAATTGGATTTGGTGCTAGGTCTTTCCCTTTAGGTTTTACCCCAACAATGTTTTCATTAGTTTCGCTCACTCTCGAAATCAAGCATTTTACAGCAGGTTGGAGCAGCCTGTATCTCAGCACAGGAATAAGGTAGGGAAGAATTCTAAGGCTCATTTTGACTGCCTCCAGAAGTTAGATCAGATGGCAAATTGGATTTGGTGCTAGGTCTTTCCCTTTAGGTTTTACCCCAACAATGTTTTCATTAGTTTCGCTCACTCTCGAAATCAAGCATTTTACAGCAGGTTGGAGCAGCCTGTATCTCAGCACAGGAATAAGGTAGGGAAGAATTCTAAGGCTCATTTTGACTGCCTCCAGAAGTTAGATCAGATGGCAAATTGGATTTGGTGCTAGGTCTTTCCCTTTAGGTTTTACCCCAACAATGTTTTCATTAGTTTCGCTCACTCTCGAAATCAAGCATTTTACAGCAGGTTGGAGCAGCCTGTATCTCAGCACAGGAATAAGGTAGGGAAGAATTCTAAGGCTCATTTTGACTGCCTCCAGAAGTTAGATCAGATGGCAAATTGGATTTGCTGCTAGGTCTTTCCCTTTAGGTTTTACCCCAACAATGTTTTCATTAGTTTCGCTCACTCTCGAAATCAAGCATTTTACAGCAGGTTGGAGCAGCCTGTATCTCAGCACAGGAATAAGGTAGGGAAGAATTCTAAGGCTCATTTTGACTGCCTCCAGAAGTTAGATCAGATGGCAAATTGGATTTGGTGCTAGGTCTTTCCCTTTAGGTTTTACCCCAACAATGTTTTCATTCGTTTCGCTCACTCTCGAAATCAAGCATTTTACAGCAGGTTGGAGCAGCCTGTATCTCAGCACAGGAATAAGGTAGGGAAGAATTCTAAGGCTCATTTTGACTGCCTCCAGAAGTTAGATCAGATGGCAAATTGGATTTGGTGCTAGGTCTTTCCCTTTAGGTTTTACCCCAACAATGTTTTCATTAGTTTCGCTCACTCTCGAAATCAAGCATTTTACAGCAGGTTGGAGCAGCCTGTATCTCAGCACAGGAATAAGGTAGGGAAGAATTCTAAGGCTCATTTTGACTGCCTCCAGAAGTTAGATCAGATGGCAAATTGGATTTGGTGCTAGGTCTTTCCCTTTAGGTTTTACCCCAACAATGTTTTCATTAGTTTCGCTCACTCTCGAAATCAAGCATTTTACAGCAGGTTGGAGCAGCCTGTATCTCAGCACAGGAATAAGGTAGGGAAGAATTCTAAGGATCATTTTGACTGCCTCCAGAAGTTAGATCAGATGGCAAATTGGATTTGGTGCTAGGTCTTTCCCTTTAGGTTTTACCCCAACAATGTTTTCATTAGTTTCGCTCACTCTCGAAATCAAGCATTTTCCAGCAGGTTGGAGCAGCCTGTATCTCAGCACAGGAATAAGGTAGGGAAGAATTCTAAGGCTCATTTTGACTGCCTCCAGAAGTTAGATCAGATGGCAAATTGGATTTGGTGCTAGGTCTTTCCCTTTAGGTTTTACCCCAACAATGTTTTCATTAGTTTCGCTCACTCTCGAAATCAAGCATTTTACAGCAGGTTGGAGCAGCCTGTATCTCAGCACAGGAATAAGGTAGGGAAGAATTCTAAGGCTCATTTTGACTGCCTCCAGAAGTTAGATCAGATGGCAAATTGGATTTGGTGCTAGGTCTTTCCCTTTAGGTTTTACCCCAACAATGTTTTCATTAGTTTCGCTCACTCTCGAAATCAAGCATTTTACAGCAGGTTGGAGCAGCCTGTATCTCAGCACAGGAATAAGGTAGGGAAGAATTCTAAGGATCATTTTGACTGCCTCCAGAAGTTAGATCAGATGGCAAATTGGATTTGGTGCTAGGTCTTTCCCTTTAGGTTTTACCCCAACAATGTTTTCATTAGTTTCGCTCACTCTCGAAATCAAGCATTTTACAGCAGGTTGGAGCAGCCTGTATCTCAGCACAGGAATAAGGTAGGGAAGAATTCTAAGGCTCATTTTGACTGCCTCCAGAAGTTAGATCAGATGGCAAATTGGATTTGGTGCTAGGTCTTTCCCTTTAGGTTTTACCCCAACAATGTTTTCATTAGTTTCGCTCACTCTCGAAATCAAGCATTTTACAGCAGGTTGGAGCAGCCTGTATCTCAGCACAGGAATAAGGTAGGGAAGAATTCTAAGGCTCATTTTGACTGCCTCCAGAAGTTAGATCAGATGGCAAATTGGATTTGGTGCTAGGTCTTTCCCTTTAGGTTTTACCCCAACAATGTTTTCATTAGTTTCGCTCACTCTCGAAATCAAGCATTTTCCAGCAGGTTGGAGCAGCCTGTATCTCAGCACAGGAATAAGGTAGGGAAGAATTCTAAGGCTCATTTTGACTGCCTCCAGAAGTTAGATCAGATGGCAAATTGGATTTGGTGCTAGGTCTTTCCCTTTAGGTTTTACCCCAACAATGTTTTCATTAGTTTCGCTCACTCTCGAAATCAAGCATTTTACAGCAGGTTGGAGCAGCCTGTATCTCAGCACAGGAATAAGGTAGGGAAGAATTCTAAGGCTCATTTTGACTGCCTCCAGAAGTTAGATCAGATGGCAAATTGGATTTGGTGCTAGGTCTTTCCCTTTAGGTTTTACCCCAACAATGTTTTCATTAGTTTCGCTCACTCTCGAAATCAAGCATTTTACAGCAGGTTGGAGCAGCCTGTATCTCAGCACAGGAATAAGGTAGGGAAGAATTCTAAGGATCATTTTGACTGCCTCCAGAAGTTAGATCAGATGGCAAATTGGATTTGGTGCTAGGTCTTTCCCTTTAGGTTTTACCCCAACAATGTTTTCATTAGTTTCGCTCACTCTCGAAATCAAGCATTTTACAGCAGGTTGGAGCAGCCTGTATCTCAGCACAGGAATAAGGTAGGGAAGAATTCTAAGGCTCATTTTGACTGCCTCCAGAAGTTAGATCAGATGGCAAATTGGATTTGGTGCTAGGTCTTTCCCTTTAGGTTTTACCCCAACAATGTTTTCATTAGTTTCGCTCACTCTCGAAATCAAGCATTTTACAGCAGGTTGGAGCAGCCTGTATCTCAGCACAGGAATAAGGTAGGGAAGAATTCTAAGGCTCATTTTGACTGCCTCCAGAAGTTAGATCAGATGGCAAATTGGATTTGGTGCTAGGTCTTTCCCTTTAGGTTTTACCCCAACAATGTTTTCATTAGTTTCGCTCACTCTCAAAATCAAGCATTTTACAGCAGGTTGGAGCAGCCTGTATCTCAGCACAGGAATAAGGTAGGGAAGAATTCTAAGGCTCATTTTTGACTGCCTCCAGAAGTTAGATCAGATGGCAAATTGGATTTGGTGCTAGGTCTTTCCCTTTAGGTTTTACCCCAACAATGTTTTCATTAGTTTCGCTCACTCTCGAAATCAAGCATTTTACAGCAGGTTGGAGCAGCCTGTATCTCAGCACAGGAATAAGGTAGGGAAGAATTCTAAGGATCATTTTGACTGCCTCCAGAAGTTAGATCAGATGGCAAATTGGATTTGGTGCTAGGTCTTTCCCTTTAGGTTTTACCCCAACAATGTTTTCATTAGTTTCGCTCACTCTCGAAATCAAGCATTTTACAGCAGGTTGGAGCAGCCTGTATCTCAGCACAGGAATAAGGTAGGGAAGAATTCTAAGGCTCATTTTGACTGCCTCCAGAAGTTAGATCAGATGGCAAATTGGATTTGGTGCTAGGTCTTTCCCTTTAGGTTTTACCCCAACAATGTTTTCATTAGTTTCGCTCACTCTCGAAATCAAGCATTTTACAGCAGGTTGGAGCAGCCTGTATCTCAGCACAGGAATAAGGTAGGGAAGAATTCAAATGCTCATTTTGACTGCCTCCAGAAGTTAGATCAGATGGCAAATTGGATTTTGGTGCTAGGTCTTTCCCTTTAGGTTTTACCCCAACAATGTTTTCATTAGTTTCGCTCACTCTCGAAATCAAGCATTTTACAGCAGGTTGGAGCAGCCTGTATCTCAGCACAGGAATAAGGTAGGGAAGAATTCTAAGGCTCATTTTGACTGCCTCCAGAAGTTAGATCAGATGGCAAATTGGATTTGGTGCTAGGTCTTTCCCTTTAGGTTTTACCCCAACAATGTTTTCATTAGTTTCGCTCACTCTCGAAATCAAGCATTTTCCAGCAGGTTGGAGCAGCCCTGTATCTCAGCACAGGAATAAGGTAGGGAAGAATTCTAAGGCTCATTTTGACTGCCTCCAGAAGTTAGATCAGATGGCAAATTGGATTTGGTGCTAGGTCTTTCCCTTTAGGTTTTACCCCAACAATGTTTTCATTAGTTTCGCTCACTCTCGAAATCAAGCATTTTACAGCAGGTTGGAGCAGCCTGTATCTCAGCACAGGAATAAGGTAGGGAAGAATTCTAAGGATCATTTTTGACTGCCTCCAGAAGTTAGATCAGATGGCAAATTGGATTTGGTGCTAGGTCTTTCCCTTTAGGTTTTACCCCAACAATGTTTTCATTAGTTTCGCTCACTCTCGAAATCAAGCATTTTACAGCAGGTTGGAGCAGCCTGTATCTCAGCACAGGAATAAGGTAGGGAAGAATTCTAAGGCTCATTTTGACTGCCTCCAGAAGTTAGATCAGATGGCAAATTGGATTTGGTGCTAGGTCTTTCCCTTTAGGTTTTACCCCAACAATGTTTTCATTAGTTTCGCTCACTCTCGAAATCAAGCATTTTACAGCAGGTTGGAGCAGCCTGTATCTCAGCACAGGAATAAGGTAGGGAAGAATTCTAAGGATCATTTTGACTGCCTCCAGAAGTTAGATCAGATGGCAAATTGGATTTGGTGCTAGGTCTTTCCCTTTAGGTTTTACCCCAACAATGTTTTCATTAGTTTCGCTCACTCTCAAAATCAAGCATTTTACAGCAGGTTGGAGCAGCCTGTATCTCAGCACAGGAATAAGGTAGGGAAGAATTCTAAGGATCATTTTGACTGCCTCCAGAAGTTAGATCAGATGGCAAATTGGATTTGGTGCTAGGTCTTTCCCTTTAGGTTTTTACCCCAACAATGTTTTCATTAGTTTCGCTCACTCTCGAAATCAAGCATTTTACAGCAGGTTGGAGCAGCCTGTATCTCAGCACAGGAATAAGGTAGGGAAGAATTCTAAGGCTCATTTTGACTGCCTCCAGAAGTTAGATCAGATGGCAAATTGGATTTGGTGCTAGGTCTTTCCCTTTAGGTTTTACCCCAACAATGTTTTCATTAGTTTCGCTCACTCTCGAAATCAAGCATTTTTACAGCAGGTTGGAGCAGCCTGTATCTCAGCACAGGAATAAGGTAGGGAAGAATTCTAAGGCTCATTTTGACTGCCTCCAGAAGTTAGATCAGATGGCAAATTGGATTTGGTGCTAGGTCTTTCCCTTTAGGTTTTACCCCCAACAATGTTTTCATTAGTTTCGCTCACTCTCAAAATCAAGCATTTTACAGCAGGTTGGAGCAGCCTGTATCTCAGCACAGGAATAAGGTAGGGAAGAATTCTAAGGCTCATTTTGACTGCCTCCAGAAGTTAGATCAGATGGCAAATTGGATTTGGTGCTAGGTCTTTCCCTTTAGGTTTTACCCCAACAATGTTTTCATTAGTTTCGCTCACTCTCGAAATCAAGCATTTTACAGCAGGTTGGAGCAGCCTGTAATCTCAGCACAGGAATAAGGTAGGGAAGAATTCTAAGGCTCATTTTGGACTGCCTCCAGAAGTTAGATCAGATGGCAAATTGGATTTGGTGCTAGGTCTTTCCCTTTAGGTTTTACCCCCAACAATGTTTTCATTAGTTTCGCTCACTCTCGAAATCAAGCATTTTACAGCAGGTTGGAGCAGCCTGTATCTCAGCACAGGAATAAGGTAGGGAAGAATTCAAATGCTCATTTTGACTGCCTCCAGAAGTTAGATCAGATGGCAAATTGGATTTGGTGCTAGGTCTTTCCCTTTAGGTTTTACCCCAACAATGTTTTCATTAGTTTCGCTCACTCTCGAAATCAAGCATTTTACAGCAGGTTGGAGCAGCCTGTATCTCAGCACAGGAATAAGGTAGGGAAGGAATTCTAAGGCTCATTTTGACTGCCTCCAGAAGTTAGATCAGATGGCAAATTGGATTTGGTGCTAGGTCTTTCCCTTTAGGTTTTACCCCAACAATGTTTTCATTAGTTTCGCTCACTCTCGAAATCAAGCATTTTCCAGCAGGTTGGAGCAGCCTGTATCTCAGCACAGGAATAAGGTAGGGAAGAATTCTAAGGATCATTTTGACTGCCTCCAGAAGTTAGATCAGATGGCAAATTGGATTTGGTGCTAGGTCTTTCCCTTTAGGTTTTACCCCAACAATGTTTTCATTAGTTTCGCTCACTCTCGAAATCAAGCATTTTACAGCAGGTTGGAGCAGCCTGTATCTCAGCACAGGAATAAGGTAGGGAAGAATTCTAAGGATCATTTTGACTGCCTCCAGAAGTTAGATCAGATGGCAAATTGGATTTGGTGCTAGGTCTTTCCCTTTAGGTTTTACCCCAACAATGTTTTCATTAGTTTCGCTCACTCTCGAAATCAAGCATTTTACAGCAGGTTGGAGCAGCCTGTATCTCAGCACAGGAATAAGGTAGGGAAGAATTCTAAGGCTCATTTTGACTGCCTCCAGAAGTTAGATCAGATGGCAAATTGGATTTGGTGCTAGGTCTTTCCCTTTAGGTTTTACCCCAACAATGTTTTCATTAGTTTCGCTCACTCTCGAAATCAAGCATTTTCCAGCAGGATGGAGCAGCCTGTATCTCAGCACAGGAATAAGGTAGGGAAGAATTCTAAGGATCATTTTGACTGCCTCCAGAAGTTAGATCAGATGGCAAATTGGATTTGGTGCTAGGTCTTTCCCTTTAGGTTTTACCCCAACAATGTTTTCATTAGTTTCGCTCACTCTCAAAATCAAGCATTTTACAGCAGGTTGGAGCAGCCTGTATCTCAGCACAGGAATAAGGTAGGGAAGAATTCTAAGGATCATTTTGACTGCCTCCAGAAGTTAGATCAGATGGCAAATTGGATTTGGTGCTAGGTCTTTCCCTTTAGGTTTTACCCCAACAATGTTTTCATTAGTTTCGCTCACTCTCGAAATCAAGCATTTTACAGCAGGTTGGAGCAGCCTGTATCTCAGCACAGGAATAAGGTAGGGAAGAATTCTAAGGCTCATTTTGACTGCCTCCAGAAGTTAGATCAGATGGCAAATTGGATTTGGTGCTAGGTCTTTCCCTTTAGGTTTTACCCCAACAATGTTTTCATTAGTTTCGCTCACTCTCGAAATCAAGCATTTTACAGCAGGTTGGAGCGGCCTGTATCTCAGCACAGGAATAAGGTAGGGAAGAATTCTAAGGCTCATTTTGACTGCCTCCAGAAGTTAGATCAGATGGCAAATTGGATTTGGTGCTAGGTCTTTCCCTTTAGGTTTTACCCCAACAATGTTTTCATTAGTTTCGCTCACTCTCGAAATCAAGCATTTTACAGCAGGTTGGAGCAGCCTGTATCTCAGCACAGGAATAAGGTAGGGAAGAATTCTAAGGATCATTTTGACTGCCTCCAGAAGTTAGATCAGATGGCAAATTGGATTTGGTGCTAGGTCTTTCCCTTTAGGTTTTACCCCAACAATGTTTTCATTAGTTTCGCTCACTCTCGAAATCAAGCATTTTACAGCAGGTTGGAGCAGCCTGTATCTCAGCAGAGGAATAAGGTAGGGAAGAATTCAAATGCTCATTTTGACTGCCTCCAGAAGTTAGATCAGATGGCAAATTGGATTTGGTGCTAGGTCTTTCCCTTTAGGTTTTACCCCAACAATGTTTTCATTAGTTTCGCTCACTCTCGAAATCAAGCATTTTACAGCAGGTTGGAGCAGCCTGTATCTCAGCACAGGAATAAGGTAGGGAAGAATTCTAAGGATCATTTTGACTGCCTCCAGAAGTTAGATCAGATGGCAAATTGGATTTGGTGCTAGGTCTTTCCCTTTAGGTTTTACCCCAACAATGTTTTCATTAGTTTCGCTCACTCTCGAAATCAAGCATTTTACAGCAGGTTGGAGCAGCCTGTATCTCAGCACAGGAATAAGGTAGGGAAGAATTCTAAGGCTCATTTTGACTGCCTCCAGAAGTTAGATCAGATGGCAAATTGGATTTGGTGCTAGGTCTTTCCCTTTAGGTTTTACCCCAACAATGTTTTCATTAGTTTCGCTCACTCTCGAAATCAAGCATTTTACAGCAGGTTGGAGCAGCCTGTATCTCAGCACAGGAATAAGGTAGGGAAGAATTCTAAGGCTCATTTTGACTGCCTCCAGAAGTTAGATCAGATGGCAAATTGGATTTGGTGCTAGGTCTTTCCCTTTAGGTTTTACCCCAACAATGTTTTCATTAGTTTCGCTCACTCTCGAAATCAAGCATTTTACAGCAGGTTGGAGCAGCCTGTATCTCAGCACAGGAATAAGGTAGGGAAGAATTCTAAGGCTCATTTTGACTGCCTCCAGAAGTTAGATCAGATGGCAAATTGGATTTGGTGCTAGGTCTTTCCCTTTAGGTTTTACCCCAACAATGTTTTCATTAGTTTCGCTCACTCTCGAAATCAAGCATTTTACAGCAGGTTGGAGCAGCCTGTATCTCAGCACAGGAATAAGGTAGGGAAGAATTCTAAGGCTCATTTTGACTGCCTCCAGAAGTTAGATCAGATGGCAAATTGGATTTGGTGCTAGGTCTTTCCCTTTAGGTTTTACCCCAACAATGTTTTCATTAGTTTCGCTCACTCTCGAAATCAAGCATTTTACAGCAGGTTGGAGCAGCCTGTATCTCAGCACAGGAATAAGGTAGGGAAGAATTCTAAGGCTCATTTTGACTGCCTCCAGAAGTTAGATCAGATGGCAAATTGGATTTGGTGCTAGGTCTTTCCCTTTAGGTTTTACCCCAACAATGTTTTCATTAGTTTCGCTCACTCTCGAAATCAAGCATTTTACAGCAGGTTGGAGCAGCCTGTATCTCAGCACAGGAATAAGGTAGGGAAGAATTCTAAGGATCATTTTGACTGCCTCCAGAAGTTAGATCAGATGGCAAATTGGATTTGGTGCTAGGTCTTTCCCTTTAGGTTTTACCCCAACAATGTTTTCATTAGTTTCGCTCACTCTCGAAATCAAGCATTTTACAGCAGGTTGGAGCAGCCTGTATCTCAGCACAGGAATAAGGTAGGGAAGAATTCTAAGGATCATTTTGACTGCCTCCAGAAGTTAGATCAGATGGCAAATTGGATTTGGTGCTAGGTCTTTCCCTTTAGGTTTTACCCCAACAATGTTTTCATTAGTTTCGCTCACTCTCGAAATCAAGCATTTTACAGCAGGTTGGAGCAGCCTGTATCTCAGCACAGGAATAAGGTAGGGAAGAATTCTAAGGCTCATTTTGACTGCCTCCAGAAGTTAGATCAGATGGCAAATTGGATTTGGTGCTAGGTCTTTCCCTTTAGGTTTTACCCCAACAATGTTTTCATTAGTTTCGCTCACTCTCGAAATCAAGCATTTTTACAGCAGGTTGGAGCAGCCTGTATCTCAGCACAGGAATAAGGTAGGGAAGAATTCTAAGGCTCATTTTGACTGCCTCCAGAAGTTAGATCAGATGGCAAATTGGATTTGGTGCTAGGTCTTTCCCTTTAGGTTTTACCCCAACAATGTTTTCATTAGTTTCGCTCACTCTCGAAATCAAGCATTTTACAGCAGGTTGGAGCAGCCTGTATCTCAGCACAGGAATAAGGTAGGGAAGAATTCTAAGGCTCATTTTGACTGCCTCCAGAAGTTAGATCAGATGGCAAATTGGATTTGGTGCTAGGTCTTTCCCTTTAGGTTTTACCCCAACAATGTTTTCATTAGTTTCGCTCACTCTCGAAATCAAGCATTTTACAGCAGGTTGGAGCAGCCTGTATCTCAGCACAGGAATAAGGTAGGGAAGAATTCTAAGGCTCATTTTGACTGCCTCCAGAAGTTAGATCAGATGGCAAATTGGATTTGGTGCTAGGTCTTTCCCTTTAGGTTTTACCCCAACAATGTTTTCATTAGTTTCGCTCACTCTCGAAATCAAGCATTTTACAGCAGGTTGGAGCAGCCTGTATCTCAGCACAGGAATAAGGTAGGGAAGAATTCTAAGGATCATTTTGACTGCCTCCAGAAGTTAGATCAGATGGCAAATTGGATTTGGTGCTAGGTCTTTCCCTTTAGGTTTTACCCCAACAATGTTTTCATTAGTTTCGCTCACTCTCGAAATCAAGCATTTTACAGCAGGTTGGAGCAGCCTGTATCTCAGCACAGGAATAAGGTAGGGAAGAATTCTAAGGCTCATTTTGACTGCCTCCAGAAGTTAGATCAGATGGCAAATTGGATTTGGTGCTAGGTCTTTCCCTTTAGGTTTTACCCCAACAATGTTTTCATTAGTTTCGCTCACTCTCGAAAATCAAGCATTTTACAGCAGGTTGGAGCAGCCTGTATCTCAGCACAGGAATAAGGTAGGGAAGAATTCTAAGGCTCATTTTGACTGCCTCCAGAAGTTAGATCAGATGGCAAATTGGATTTGGTGCTAGGTCTTTCCCTTTAGGTTTTACCCCAACAATGTTTTCATTAGTTTCGCTCACTCTCGAAATCAAGCATTTTACAGCAGGTTGGAGCAGCCTGTATCTCAGCACAGGAATAAGGTAGGGAAGAATTCTAAGGCTCATTTTGACTGCCTCCAGAAGTTAGATCAGATGGCAAATTGGATTTGGTGCTAGGTCTTTCCCTTTAGGTTTTACCCCAACAATGTTTTCATTAGTTTCGCTCACTCTCGAAATCAAGCATTTTACAGCAGGTTGGAGCAGCCTGTATCTCAGCACAGGAATAAGGTAGGGAAGAATTCTAAGGATCATTTTGACTGCCTCCAGAAGTTAGATCAGATGGCAAATTGGATTTGGTGCTAGGTCTTTCCCTTTAGGTTTTACCCCAACAATGTTTTCATTAGTTTCGCTCACTCTCGAAATCAAGCATTTTACAGCAGGTTGGAGCAGCCTGTATCTCAGCACAGGAATAAGGTAGGGAAGAATTCTAAGGCTCATTTTGACTGCCTCCAGAAGTTAGATCAGATGGCAAATTGGATTTGGTGCTAGGTCTTTCCCTTTAGGTTTTACCCCAACAATGTTTTCATTAGTTTCGCTCACTCTCGAAATCAAGCATTTTACAGCAGGTTGGAGCAGCCTGTATCTCAGCACAGGAATAAGGTAGGGAAGAATTCTAAGGCTCATTTTGACTGCCTCCAGAAGTTAGATCAGATGGCAAATTGGATTTGGTGCTAGGTCTTTCCCTTTAGGTTTTACCCCAACAATGTTTTCATTAGTTTCGCTCACTCTCGAAATCAAGCATTTTACAGCAGGTTGGAGCAGCCTGTATCTCAGCACAGGAATAAGGTAGGGAAGAATTCTAAGGATCATTTTGACTGCCTCCAGAAGTTAGATCAGATGGCAAATTGGATTTGGTGCTAGGTCTTTCCCTTTAGGTTTTACCCCAACAATGTTTTCATTAGTTTCGCTCACTCTCGAAATCAAGCATTTTACAGCAGGTTGGAGCAGCCTGTATCTCAGCACAGGAATAAGGTAGGGAAGAATTCTAAGGCTCATTTTGACTGCCTCCAGAAGTTAGATCAGATGGCAAATTGGATTTGGTGCTAGGTCTTTCCCTTTAGGTTTTACCCCAACAATGTTTTCATTAGTTTCGCTCACTCTCGAAATCAAGCATTTTACAGCAGGTTGGAGCAGCCTGTATCTCAGCACAGGAATAAGGTAGGGAAGAATTCTAAGGATCATTTTGACTGCCTCCAGAAGTTAGATCAGATGGCAAATTGGATTTGGTGCTAGGTCTTTCCCTTTAGGTTTTACCCCAACAATGTTTTCATTAGTTTCGCTCACTCTCAAAATCAAGCATTTTACAGCAGGTTGGAGCAGCCTGTATCTCAGCACAGGAATAAGGTAGGGAAGAATTCTAAGGATCATTTTGACTGCCTCCAGAAGTTAGATCAGATGGCAAATTGGATTTGGTGCTAGGTCTTTCCCTTTAGGTTTTACCCCAACAATGTTTTCATTAGTTTCGCTCACTCTCGAAATCAAGCATTTTACAGCAGGTTGGAGCAGCCTGTATCTCAGCACAGGAATAAGGTAGGGAAGAATTCTAAGGCTCATTTTGACTGCCTCCAGAAGTTAGATCAGATGGCAAATTGGATTTGGTGCTAGGTCTTTCCCTTTAGGTTTTACCCCAACAATGTTTTCATTAGTTTCGCTCACTCTCGAAATCAAGCATTTTACAGCAGGTTGGAGCAGCCTGTATCTCAGCACAGGAATAAGGTAGGGAAGAATTCTAAGGCTCATTTTGACTGCCTCCAGAAGTTAGATCAGATGGCAAATTGGATTTGGTGCTAGGTCTTTCCCTTTAGGTTTTACCCCAACAATGTTTTCATTAGTTTCGCTCACTCTCAAAATCAAGCATTTTACAGCAGGTTGGAGCAGCCTGTATCTCAGCACAGGAATAAGGTAGGGAAGAATTCTAAGGCTCATTTTGACTGCCTCCAGAAGTTAGATCAGATGGCAAATTGGATTTGGTGCTAGGTCTTTCCCTTTAGGTTTTACCCCAACAATGTTTTCATTAGTTTCGCTCACTCTCGAAATCAAGCATTTTACAGCAGGTTGGAGCAGCCTGTATCTCAGCACAGGAATAAGGTAGGGAAGAATTCTAAGGCTCATTTTGACTGCCTCCAGAAGTTAGATCAGATGGCAAATTGGATTTGGTGCTAGGTCTTTCCCTTTAGGTTTTACCCCAACAATGTTTTCATTAGTTTCGCTCACTCTCGAAATCAAGCATTTTACAGCAGGTTGGAGCAGCCTGTATCTCAGCACAGGAATAAGGTAGGGAAGAATTCAAATGCTCATTTTGACTGCCTCCAGAAGTTAGATCAGATGGCAAATTGGATTTGGTGCTAGGTCTTTCCCTTTAGGTTTTACCCCAACAATGTTTTCATTAGTTTCGCTCACTCTCGAAATCAAGCATTTTACAGCAGGTTGGAGCAGCCTGTATCTCAGCACAGGAATAAGGTAGGGAAGAATTCTAAGGCTCATTTTGACTGCCTCCAGAAGTTAGATCAGATGGCAAATTGGATTTGGTGCTAGGTCTTTCCCTTTAGGTTTTACCCCAACAATGTTTTCATTAGTTTCGCTCACTCTCGAAATCAAGCATTTTCCAGCAGGTTGGAGCAGCCTGTATCTCAGCACAGGAATAAGGTAGGGAAGAATTCTAAGGATCATTTTGACTGCCTCCAGAAGTTAGATCAGATGGCAAATTGGATTTGGTGCTAGGTCTTTCCCTTTAGGTTTTACCCCAACAATGTTTTCATTAGTTTCGCTCACTCTCGAAATCAAGCATTTTACAGCAGGTTGGAGCAGCCTGTATCTCAGCACAGGAATAAGGTAGGGAAGAATTCTAAGGATCATTTTGACTGCCTCCAGAAGTTAGATCAGATGGCAAATTGGATTTGGTGCTAGGTCTTTCCCTTTAGGTTTTACCCCAACAATGTTTTCATTAGTTTCGCTCACTCTCGAAATCAAGCATTTTACAGCAGGTTGGAGCAGCCTGTATCTCAGCACAGGAATAAGGTAGGGAAGAATTCTAAGGCTCATTTTGACTGCCTCCAGAAGTTAGATCAGATGGCAAATTGGATTTGGTGCTAGGTCTTTCCCTTTAGGTTTTACCCCAACAATGTTTTCATTAGTTTCGCTCACTCTCGAAATCAAGCATTTTCCAGCAGGTTGGAGCAGCCTGTATCTCAGCACAGGAATAAGGTAGGGAAGAATTCTAAGGATCATTTTGACTGCCTCCAGAAGTTAGATCAGATGGCAAATTGGATTTGGTGCTAGGTCTTTCCCTTTAGGTTTTACCCCAACAATGTTTTCATTAGTTTCGCTCACTCTCAAAATCAAGCATTTTACAGCAGGTTGGAGCAGCCTGTATCTCAGCACAGGAATAAGGTAGGGAAGAATTCTAAGGATCATTTTGACTGCCTCCAGAAGTTAGATCAGATGGCAAATTGGATTTGGTGCTAGGTCTTTCCCTTTAGGTTTTACCCCAACAATGTTTTCATTAGTTTCGCTCACTCTCGAAATCAAGCATTTTACAGCAGGTTGGAGCAGCCTGTATCTCAGCACAGGAATAAGGTAGGGAAGAATTCTAAGGCTCATTTTGACTGCCTCCAGAAGTTAGATCAGATGGCAAATTGGATTTGGTGCTAGGTCTTTCCCTTTAGGTTTTACCCCAACAATGTTTTCATTAGTTTCGCTCACTCTCGAAATCAAGCATTTTACAGCAGGTTGGAGCGGCCTGTATCTCAGCACAGGAATAAGGTAGGGAAGAATTCTAAGGCTCATTTTGACTGCCTCCAGAAGTTAGATCAGATGGCAAATTGGATTTGGTGCTAGGTCTTTCCCTTTAGGTTTTACCCCAACAATGTTTTCATTAGTTTCGCTCACTCTCGAAATCAAGCATTTTACAGCAGGTTGGAGCAGCCTGTATCTCAGCACAGGAATAAGGTAGGGAAGAATTCTAAGGCTCATTTTGACTGCCTCCAGAAGTTAGATCAGATGGCAAATTGGATTTGGTGCTAGGTCTTTCCCTTTAGGTTTTACCCCAACAATGTTTTCATTAGTTTCGCTCACTCTCGAAATCAAGCATTTTACAGCAGGTTGGAGCAGCCTGTATCTCAGCAGAGGAATAAGGTAGGGAAGAATTCAAATGCTCATTTTGACTGCCTCCAGAAGTTAGATCAGATGGCAAATTGGATTTGGTGCTAGGTCTTTCCCTTTAGGTTTTACCCCAACAATGTTTTCATTAGTTTCGCTCACTCTCGAAATCAAGCATTTTACAGCAGGTTGGAGCAGCCTGTATCTCAGCACAGGAATAAGGTAGGGAAGAATTCTAAGGCTCATTTTGACTGCCTCCAGAAGTTAGATCAGATGGCAAATTGGATTTGGTGCTAGGTCTTTCCCTTTAGGTTTTACCCCAACAATGTTTTCATTAGTTTCGCTCACTCTCGAAATCAAGCATTTTACAGCAGGTTGGAGCAGCCTGTATCTCAGCACAGGAATAAGGTAGGGAAGAATTCTAAGGCTCATTTTGACTGCCTCCAGAAGTTAGATCAGATGGCAAATTGGATTTGGTGCTAGGTCTTTCCCTTTAGGTTTTACCCCAACAATGTTTTCATTAGTTTCGCTCACTCTCGAAATCAAGCATTTTACAGCAGGTTGGAGCAGCCTGTATCTCAGCACAGGAATAAGGTAGGGAAGAATTCTAAGGCTCATTTTGACTGCCTCCAGAAGTTAGATCAGATGGCAAATTGGATTTGGTGCTAGGTCTTTCCCTTTAGGTTTTACCCCAACAATGTTTTCATTAGTTTCGCTCACTCTCGAAATCAAGCATTTTACAGCAGGTTGGAGCAGCCTGTATCTCAGCACAGGAATAAGGTAGGGAAGAATTCTAAGGCTCATTTTGACTGCCTCCAGAAGTTAGATCAGATGGCAAATTGGATTTGGTGCTAGGTCTTTCCCTTTAGGTTTTACCCCAACAATGTTTTCATTAGTTTCGCTCACTCTCGAAATCAAGCATTTTACAGCAGGTTGGAGCAGCCTGTATCTCAGCACAGGAATAAGGTAGGGAAGAATTCTAAGGCTCATTTTGACTGCCTCCAGAAGTTAGATCAGATGGCAAATTGGATTTGGTGCTAGGTCTTTCCCTTTAGGTTTTACCCCAACAATGTTTTCATTAGTTTCGCTCACTCTCGAAATCAAGCATTTTACAGCAGGTTGGAGCAGCCTGTATCTCAGCACAGGAATAAGGTAGGGAAGAATTCTAAGGCTCATTTTGACTGCCTCCAGAAGTTAGATCAGATGGCAAATTGGATTTGGTGCTAGGTCTTTCCCTTTAGGTTTTACCCCAACAATGTTTTCATTAGTTTCGCTCACTCTCGAAATCAAGCATTTTACAGCAGGTTGGAGCAGCCTGTATCTCAGCACAGGAATAAGGTAGGGAAGAATTCTAAGGCTCATTTTGACTGCCTCCAGAAGTTAGATCAGATGGCAAATTGGATTTGGTGCTAGGTCTTTCCCTTTAGGTTTTACCCCAACAATGTTTTCATTAGTTTCGCTCACTCTCGAAATCAAGCATTTTACAGCAGGTTGGAGCAGCCTGTATCTCAGCACAGGAATAAGGTAGGGAAGAATTCTAAGGCTCATTTTGACTGCCTCCAGAAGTTAGATCAGATGGCAAATTGGATTTGGTGCTAGGTCTTTCCCTTTAGGTTTTACCCCAACAATGTTTTCATTCGTTTCGCTCACTCTCGAAATCAAGCATTTTACAGCAGGTTGGAGCAGCCTGTATCTCAGCACAGGAATAAGGTAGGGAAGAATTCTAAGGATCATTTTGACTGCCTCCAGAAGTTAGATCAGATGGCAAATTGGATTTGGTGCTAGGTCTTTCCCTTTAGGTTTTACCCCAACAATGTTTTCATTAGTTTCGCTCACTCTCGAAATCAAGCATTTTACAGCAGGTTGGAGCAGCCTGTATCTCAGCACAGGAATAAGGTAGGGAAGAATTCTAAGGCTCATTTTGACTGCCTCCAGAAGTTAGATCAGATGGCAAATTGGATTTGGTGCTAGGTCTTTCCCTTTAGGTTTTACCCCAACAATGTTTTCATTAGTTTCGCTCACTCTCGAAATCAAGCATTTTACAGCAGGTTGGAGCAGCCTGTATCTCAGCACAGGAATAAGGTAGGGAAGAATTCTAAGGCTCATTTTGACTGCCTCCAGAAGTTAGATCAGATGGCAAATTGGATTTGGTGCTAGGTCTTTCCCTTTAGGTTTTACCCCAACAATGTTTTCATTAGTTTCGCTCACTCTCGAAATCAAGCATTTTACAGCAGGTTGGAGCAGCCTGTATCTCAGCACAGGAATAAGGTAGGGAAGAATTCTAAGGCTCATTTTGACTGCCTCCAGAAGTTAGATCAGATGGCAAATTGGATTTGGTGCTAGGTCTTTCCCTTTAGGTTTTACCCCAACAATGTTTTCATTAGTTTCGCTCACTCTCGAAATCAAGCATTTTACAGCAGGTTGGAGCAGCCTGTATCTCAGCACAGGAATAAGGTAGGGAAGAATTCTAAGGCTCATTTTGACTGCCTCCAGAAGTTAGATCAGATGGCAAATTGGATTTGGTGCTAGGTCTTTCCCTTTAGGTTTTACCCCAACAATGTTTTCATTAGTTTCGCTCACTCTCGAAATCAAGCATTTTACAGCAGGTTGGAGCAGCCTGTATCTCAGCACAGGAATAAGGTAGGGAAGAATTCTAAGGCTCATTTTGACTGCCTCCAGAAGTTAGATCAGATGGCAAATTGGATTTGGTGCTAGGTCTTTCCCTTTAGGTTTTACCCCAACAATGTTTTCATTAGTTTCGCTCACTCTCGAAATCAAGCATTTTACAGCAGGTTGGAGCAGCCTGTATCTCAGCACAGGAATAAGGTAGGGAAGAATTCTAAGGCTCATTTTGACTGCCTCCAGAAGTTAGATCAGATGGCAAATTGGATTTGGTGCTAGGTCTTTCCCTTTAGGTTTTACCCCAACAATGTTTTCATTAGTTTCGCTCACTCTCGAAATCAAGCATTTTACAGCAGGTTGGAGCAGCCTGTATCTCAGCACAGGAATAAGGTAGGGAAGAATTCTAAGGCTCATTTTGACTGCCTCCAGAAGTTAGATCAGATGGCAAATTGGATTTGGTGCTAGGTCTTTCCCTTTAGGTTTTACCCCAACAATGTTTTCATTAGTTTCGCTCACTCTCGAAATCAAGCATTTTACAGCAGGTTGGAGCAGCCTGTATCTCAGCACAGGAATAAGGTAGGGAAGAATTCTAAGGCTCATTTTGACTGCCTCCAGAAGTTAGATCAGATGGCAAATTGGATTTGGTGCTAGGTCTTTCCCTTTAGGTTTTACCCCAACAATGTTTTCATTAGTTTCGCTCACTCTCGAAATCAAGCATTTTACAGCAGGTTGGAGCAGCCTGTATCTCAGCACAGGAATAAGGTAGGGAAGAATTCTAAGGATCATTTTGACTGCCTCCAGAAGTTAGATCAGATGGCAAATTGGATTTGGTGCTAGGTCTTTCCCTTTAGGTTTTACCCCAACAATGTTTTCATTAGTTTCGCTCACTCTCGAAATCAAGCATTTTACAGCAGGTTGGAGCAGCCTGTATCTCAGCACAGGAATAAGGTAGGGAAGAATTCTAAGGCTCATTTTGACTGCCTCCAGAAGTTAGATCAGATGGCAAATTGGATTTGGTGCTAGGTCTTTCCCTTTAGGTTTTACCCCAACAATGTTTTCATTAGTTTCGCTCACTCTCGAAATCAAGCATTTTACAGCAGGTTGGAGCAGCCTGTATCTCAGCACAGGAATAAGGTAGGGAAGAATTCTAAGGCTCATTTTGACTGCCTCCAGAAGTTAGATCAGATGGCAAATTGGATTTGGTGCTAGGTCTTTCCCTTTAGGTTTTACCCCAACAATGTTTTCATTAGTTTCGCTCACTCTCGAAATCAAGCATTTTACAGCAGGTTGGAGCAGCCTGTATCTCAGCACAGGAATAAGGTAGGGAAGAATTCTAAGGCTCATTTTGACTGCCTCCAGAAGTTAGATCAGATGGCAAATTGGATTTGGTGCTAGGTCTTTCCCTTTAGGTTTTACCCCAACAATGTTTTCATTAGTTTCGCTCACTCTCGAAATCAAGCATTTTACAGCAGGTTGGAGCAGCCTGTATCTCAGCACAGGAATAAGGTAGGGAAGAATTCTAAGGCTCATTTTGACTGCCTCCAGAAGTTAGATCAGATGGCAAATTGGATTTGGTGCTAGGTCTTTCCCTTTAGGTTTTACCCCAACAATGTTTTCATTAGTTTCGCTCACTCTCGAAATCAAGCATTTTACAGCAGGTTGGAGCAGCCTGTATCTCAGCACAGGAATAAGGTAGGGAAGAATTCTAAGGCTCATTTTGACTGCCTCCAGAAGTTAGATCAGATGGCAAATTGGATTTGGTGCTAGGTCTTTCCCTTTAGGTTTTACCCCAACAATGTTTTCATTAGTTTCGCTCACTCTCGAAATCAAGCATTTTACAGCAGGTTGGAGCAGCCTGTATCTCAGCACAGGAATAAGGTAGGGAAGAATTCTAAGGCTCATTTTGACTGCCTCCAGAAGTTAGATCAGATGGCAAATTGGATTTGGTGCTAGGTCTTTCCCTTTAGGTTTTACCCCAACAATGTTTTCATTAGTTTCGCTCACTCTCGAAATCAAGCATTTTACAGCAGGTTGGAGCAGCCTGTATCTCAGCACAGGAATAAGGTAGGGAAGAATTCTAAGGATCATTTTGACTGCCTCCAGAAGTTAGATCAGATGGCAAATTGGATTTGGTGCTAGGTCTTTCCCTTTAGGTTTTACCCCAACAATGTTTTCATTAGTTTCGCTCACTCTCGAAATCAAGCATTTTACAGCAGGTTGGAGCAGCCTGTATCTCAGCACAGGAATAAGGTAGGGAAGAATTCTAAGGCTCATTTTGACTGCCTCCAGAAGTTAGATCAGATGGCAAATTGGATTTGGTGCTAGGTCTTTCCCTTTAGGTTTTACCCCAACAATGTTTTCATTAGTTTCGCTCACTCTCGAAATCAAGCATTTTACAGCAGGTTGGAGCAGCCTGTATCTCAGCACAGGAATAAGGTAGGGAAGAATTCTAAGGATCATTTTGACTGCCTCCAGAAGTTAGATCAGATGGCAAATTGGATTTGGTGCTAGGTCTTTCCCTTTAGGTTTTACCCCAACAATGTTTTCATTAGTTTCGCTCACTCTCGAAATCAAGCATTTTACAGCAGGTTGGAGCAGCCTGTATCTCAGCACAGGAATAAGGTAGGGAAGAATTCTAAGGCTCATTTTGACTGCCTCCAGAAGTTAGATCAGATGGCAAATTGGATTTGGTGCTAGGTCTTTCCCTTTAGGTTTTACCCCAACAATGTTTTCATTAGTTTCGCTCACTCTCGAAATCAAGCATTTTACAGCAGGTTGGAGCAGCCTGTATCTCAGCACAGGAATAAGGTAGGGAAGAATTCTAAGGCTCATTTTGACTGCCTCCAGAAGTTAGATCAGATGGCAAATTGGATTTGGTGCTAGGTCTTTCCCTTTAGGTTTTACCCCAACAATGTTTTCATTAGTTTCGCTCACTCTCGAAATCAAGCATTTTACAGCAGGTTGGAGCAGCCTGTATCTCAGCACAGGAATAAGGTAGGGAAGAATTCTAAGGCTCATTTTGACTGCCTCCAGAAGTTAGATCAGATGGCAAATTGGATTTGGTGCTAGGTCTTTCCCTTTAGGTTTTACCCCAACAATGTTTTCATTAGTTTCGCTCACTCTTGAAATCAAGCATTTTACAGCAGGTTGGAGCAGCCTGTATCTCAGCACAGGAATAAGGTAGGGAAGAATTCTAAGGATCATTTTGACTGCCTCCAGAAGTTAGATCAGATGGCAAATTGGATTTGGTGCTAGGTCTTTCCCTTTAGGTTTTACCCCAACAATGTTTTCATTAGTTTCGCTCACTCTCGAAATCAAGCATTTTACAGCAGGTTGGAGCAGCCTGTATCTCAGCACAGGAATAAGGTAGGGAAGAATTCTAAGGCTCATTTTGACTGCCTCCAGAAGTTAGATCAGATGGCAAATTGGATTTGGTGCTAGGTCTTTCCCTTTAGGTTTTACCCCAACAATGTTTTCATTAGTTTCGCTCACTCTCGAAATCAAGCATTTTACAGCAGGTTGGAGCAGCCTGTATCTCAGCACAGGAATAAGGTAGGGAAGAATTCTAAGGCTCATTTTGACTGCCTCCAGAAGTTAGATCAGATGGCAAATTGGATTTGGTGCTAGGTCTTTCCCTTTAGGTTTTACCCCAACAATGTTTTCATTAGTTTCGCTCACTCTCGAAATCAAGCATTTTACAGCAGGTTGGAGCAGCCTGTATCTCAGCACAGGAATAAGGTAGGGAAGAATTCTAAGGCTCATTTTGACTGCCTCCAGAAGTTAGATCAGATGGCAAATTGGATTTGGTGCTAGGTCTTTCCCTTTAGGTTTTACCCCAACAATGTTTTCATTAGTTTTGCTCACTCTCGAAATCAAGCATTTTACAGCAGGTTGGAGCAGCCTGTATCTCAGCACAGGAATAAGGTAGGGAAGAATTCTAAGGCTCATTTTGACTGCCTCCAGAAGTTAGATCAGATGGCAAATTGGATTTGGTGCTAGGTCTTTCCCTTTAGGTTTTACCCCAACAATGTTTTCATTAGTTTCGCTCACTCTCGAAATCAAGCATTTTACAGCAGGTTGGAGCAGCCTGTATCTCAGCACAGGAATAAGGTAGGGAAGAATTCTAAGGCTCATTTTGACTGCCTCCAGAAGTTAGATCAGATGGCAAATTGGATTTGGTGCTAGGTCTTTCCCTTTAGGTTTTACCCCAACAATGTTTTCATTAGTTTCGCTCACTCTCGAAATCAAGCATTTTACAGCAGGTTGGAGCAGCCTGTATCTCAGCACAGGAATAAGGTAGGGAAGAATTCTAAGGCTCATTTTGACTGCCTCCAGAAGTTAGATCAGATGGCAAATTGGATTTGGTGCTAGGTCTTTCCCTTTAGGTTTTACCCCAACAATGTTTTCATTAGTTTCGCTCACTCTCGAAATCAAGCATTTTACAGCAGGTTGGAGCAGCCTGTATCTCAGCACAGGAATAAGGTAGGGAAGAATTCTAAGGCTCATTTTGACTGCCTCCAGAAGTTAGATCAGATGGCAAATTGGATTTGGTGCTAGGTCTTTCCCTTTAGGTTTTACCCCAACAATGTTTTCATTAGTTTCGCTCACTCTCGAAATCAAGCATTTTACAGCAGGTTGGAGCAGCCTGTATCTCAGCACAGGAATAAGGTAGGGAAGAATTCTAAGGCTCATTTTGACTGCCTCCAGAAGTTAGATCAGATGGCAAATTGGATTTGGTGCTAGGTCTTTCCCTTTAGGTTTTACCCCAACAATGTTTTCATTAGTTTCACTCACTCTCGAAATCAAGCATTTTACAGCAGGTTGGAGCAGCCTGTATCTCAGCACAGGAATAAGGTAGGGAAGAATTCTAAGGCTCATTTTGACTGCCTCCAGAAGTTAGATCAGATGGCAAATTGGATTTGGTGCTAGGTCTTTCCCTTTAGGTTTTACCCCAACAATGTTTTCATTAGTTTCGCTCACTCTCGAAATCAAGCATTTTACAGCAGGTTGGAGCAGCCTGTATCTCAGCACAGGAATAAGGTAGGGAAGAATTCTAAGGCTCATTTTGACTGCCTCCAGAAGTTAGATCAGATGGCAAATTGGATTTGGTGCTAGGTCTTTCCCTTTAGGTTTTACCCCAACAATGTTTTCATTAGTTTCGCTCACTCTCGAAATCAAGCATTTTCCAGCAGGTTGGAGCAGCCTGTATCTCAGCACAGGAATAAGGTAGGGAAGAATTCTAAGGCTCATTTTGACTGCCTCCAGAAGTTAGATCAGATGGCAAATTGGATTTGGTGCTAGGTCTTTCCCTTTAGGTTTTACCCCAACAATGTTTTCATTAGTTTCGCTCACTCTTGAAATCAAGCATTTTACAGCAGGTTGGAGCAGCCTGTATCTCAGCACAGGAATAAGGTAGGGAAGAATTCTAAGGATCATTTTGACTGCCTCCAGAAGTTAGATCAGATGGCAAATTGGATTTGGTGCTAGGTCTTTCCCTTTAGGTTTTACCCCAACAATGTTTTCATTAGTTTCGCTCACTCTCGAAATCAAGCATTTTACAGCAGGTTGGAGCAGCCTGTATCTCAGCACAGGAATAAGGTAGGGAAGAATTCTAAGGCTCATTTTGACTGCCTCCAGAAGTTAGATCAGATGGCAAATTGGATTTGGTGCTAGGTCTTTCCCTTTAGGTTTTACCCCAACAATGTTTTCATTAGTTTCGCTCACTCTCGAAATCAAGCATTTTACAGCAGGTTGGAGCAGCCTGTATCTCAGCACAGGAATAAGGTAGGGAAGAATTCTAAGGCTCATTTTGACTGCCTCCAGAAGTTAGATCAGATGGCAAATTGGATTTGGTGCTAGGTCTTTCCCTTTAGGTTTTACCCCAACAATGTTTTCATTAGTTTCGCTCACTCTCGAAATCAAGCATTTTACAGCAGGTTGGAGCAGCCTGTATCTCAGCACAGGAATAAGGTAGGGAAGAATTCTAAGGCTCATTTTGACTGCCTCCAGAAGTTAGATCAGATGGCAAATTGGATTTGGTGCTAGGTCTTTCCCTTTAGGTTTTACCCCAACAATGTTTTCATTAGTTTCGCTCACTCTCGAAATCAAGCATTTTACAGCAGGTTGGAGCAGCCTGTATCTCAGCACAGGAATAAGGTAGGGAAGAATTCTAAGGCTCATTTTGACTGCCTCCAGAAGTTAGATCAGATGGCAAATTGGATTTGGTGCTAGGTCTTTCCCTTTAGGTTTTACCCCAACAATGTTTTCATTAGTTTTGCTCACTCTCGAAATCAAGCATTTTACAGCAGGTTGGAGCAGCCTGTATCTCAGCACAGGAATAAGGTAGGGAAGAATTCTAAGGCTCATTTTGACTGCCTCCAGAAGTTAGATCAGATGGCAAATTGGATTTGGTGCTAGGTCTTTCCCTTTAGGTTTTACCCCAACAATGTTTTCATTAGTTTCGCTCACTCTCGAAATCAAGCATTTTACAGCAGGTTGGAGCAGCCTGTATCTCAGCACAGGAATAAGGTAGGGAAGAATTCTAAGGCTCATTTTGACTGCCTCCAGAAGTTAGATCAGATGGCAAATTGGATTTGGTGCTAGGTCTTTCCCTTTAGGTTTTACCCCAACAATGTTTTCATTAGTTTCGCTCACTCTCGAAATCAAGCATTTTACAGCAGGTTGGAGCAGCCTGTATCTCAGCACAGGAATAAGGTAGGGAAGAATTCTAAGGCTCATTTTGACTGCCTCCAGAAGTTAGATCAGATGGCAAATTGGATTTGGTGCTAGGTCTTTCCCTTTAGGTTTTACCCCAACAATGTTTTCATTAGTTTCGCTCACTCTCGAAATCAAGCATTTTACAGCAGGTTGGAGCAGCCTGTATCTCAGCACAGGAATAAGGTAGGGAAGAATTCTAAGGCTCATTTTGACTGCCTCCAGAAGTTAGATCAGATGGCAAATTGGATTTGGTGCTAGGTCTTTCCCTTTAGGTTTTACCCCAACAATGTTTTCATTAGTTTCGCTCACTCTCGAAATCAAGCATTTTACAGCAGGTTGGAGCAGCCTGTATCTCAGCACAGGAATAAGGTAGGGAAGAATTCTAAGGCTCATTTTGACTGCCTCCAGAAGTTAGATCAGATGGCAAATTGGATTTGGTGCTAGGTCTTTCCCTTTAGGTTTTACCCCAACAATGTTTTCATTAGTTTCGCTCACTCTCGAAATCAAGCATTTTACAGCAGGTTGGAGCAGCCTGTATCTCAGCACAGGAATAAGGTAGGGAAGAATTCTAAGGCTCATTTTGACTGCCTCCAGAAGTTAGATCAGATGGCAAATTGGATTTGGTGCTAGGTCTTTCCCTTTAGGTTTTACCCCAACAATGTTTTCATTAGTTTCGCTCACTCTCGAAATCAAGCATTTTACAGCAGGTTGGAGCAGCCTGTATCTCAGCACAGGAATAAGGTAGGGAAGAATTCTAAGGCTCATTTTGACTGCCTCCAGAAGTTAGATCAGATGGCAAATTGGATTTGGTGCTAGGTCTTTCCCTTTAGGTTTTACCCCAACAATGTTTTCATTAGTTTCGCTCACTCTCGAAATCAAGCATTTTACAGCAGGTTGGAGCAGCCTGTATCTCAGCACAGGAATAAGGTAGGGAAGAATTCTAAGGCTCATTTTGACTGCCTCCAGAAGTTAGATCAGATGGCAAATTGGATTTGGTGCTAGGTCTTTCCCTTTAGGTTTTACCCCAACAATGTTTTCATTAGTTTCGCTCACTCTTGAAATCAAGCATTTTACAGCAGGTTGGAGCAGCCTGTATCTCAGCACAGGAATAAGGTAGGGAAGAATTCTAAGGATCATTTTGACTGCCTCCAGAAGTTAGATCAGATGGCAAATTGGATTTGGTGCTAGGTCTTTCCCTTTAGGTTTTACCCCAACAATGTTTTCATTAGTTTCGCTCACTCTCGAAATCAAGCATTTTACAGCAGGTTGGAGCAGCCTGTATCTCAGCACAGGAATAAGGTAGGGAAGAATTCTAAGGCTCATTTTGACTGCCTCCAGAAGTTAGATCAGATGGCAAATTGGATTTGGTGCTAGGTCTTTCCCTTTAGGTTTTACCCCAACAATGTTTTCATTAGTTTCGCTCACTCTCGAAATCAAGCATTTTACAGCAGGTTGGAGCAGCCTGTATCTCAGCACAGGAATAAGGTAGGGAAGAATTCTAAGGCTCATTTTGACTGCCTCCAGAAGTTAGATCAGATGGCAAATTGGATTTGGTGCTAGGTCTTTCCCTTTAGGTTTTACCCCAACAATGTTTTCATTAGTTTCGCTCACTCTCGAAATCAAGCATTTTACAGCAGGTTGGAGCAGCCTGTATCTCAGCACAGGAATAAGGTAGGGAAGAATTCTAAGGCTCATTTTGACTGCCTCCAGAAGTTAGATCAGATGGCAAATTGGATTTGGTGCTAGGTCTTTCCCTTTAGGTTTTACCCCAACAATGTTTTCATTAGTTTTGCTCACTCTCGAAATCAAGCATTTTACAGCAGGTTGGAGCAGCCTGTATCTCAGCACAGGAATAAGGTAGGGAAGAATTCTAAGGCTCATTTTGACTGCCTCCAGAAGTTAGATCAGATGGCAAATTGGATTTGGTGCTAGGTCTTTCCCTTTAGGTTTTACCCCAACAATGTTTTCATTAGTTTCGCTCACTCTCGAAATCAAGCATTTTACAGCAGGTTGGAGCAGCCTGTATCTCAGCACAGGAATAAGGTAGGGAAGAATTCTAAGGCTCATTTTGACTGCCTCCAGAAGTTAGATCAGATGGCAAATTGGATTTGGTGCTAGGTCTTTCCCTTTAGGTTTTACCCCAACAA
>NW_027142950.1:0-51160 GCF_026170545.1 Melanerpes formicivorus
GAGCAAAGTTGGCCTTAAAAGGCCTCTAAATGGCTCCTGGTGGCCACTAGGTGGCGCCAAAAGGCCTCAAGGTGGCTTCCAGGCCCCGATCTGAGCCAAGCTGCCCCCCTCTGACCCTCCCTCCTGCTCCCCACTGCAGGCCCTCTCCCTGACCAGCTGCCAGTGCTGGCTGTGCCCCGAGTGCTTCAAGCTCCACTTCACCCTGGGGGTCAGGGAGAGGAGGGTCCTGGCCCTGGGCTGCCCCTCCTGCGGCCGCCCCGACATGGCCGACGAGGCCCAGAGACTCAGCTACTTCTCCACCCTGGATGTGCAGGTGGGGAGGGGGGAGAGGGAGACCAGGAGGGGACCTGGAGAGGGTTGGGAGGGGATGGGGAGGGAGTGGGAGAGACTGGGAGGGGATTGGGAGAGGCTTTGGGGGTGCTGCAGTTCCGGTGCGTGGCCACAGGAGGGAGGCAAAGAGCAATAGGGGAGGGAATAGGGAAGAGCCTATGGGAAGCTTTGATGGTGCTGCAGTTCCGCTGCGTGGCCACAGGAGGGAGACAAAGAGAAATTAGGGAATAGGGAAGAGCCTATGGGAAGCTTTGGGGGTGCTGCAGTTCCGCTGCGTGGCCACAGGAGGGAGACAAAGAGCAATGGGGAAAGAAATAGGGAAGAGCCTAAGGAAAGGCTTTGGGGCTGCTGCTGCAGTTCCCCTGCTCGGCCGCCTAGAGGGAGGCAGAGAGCAATGTGGAGGCGCAGCTGGGAGCCACACTGAGGCCCAGAGCCCCTCTGAGGCCATTTTGGGGCCAATTTGGGGCATTTTGGGTCGGGTTTTCAGCGGTTTGGGGTCGGCTTTGGTCTCCCTGAGGTGATTTTGAGGTCGTTTTGGGGCTGTTTTGGCTCATTTGGGGGTTGGGGGTGTGGGGTCTGATTTCTTCCAGCTGAGGCAGTGCCTGGACCCTGACACCTACCAACTCTTCACCCAAAAATTGACAGAATTGGAGCTCCTCAAAGACCCCAAATTCGTCTGGTGCATCCAGGTAGGAGCTTTGGGGCCATTTCAGGGGATTTTGGGGCATTTGGGGGCGTTTTGAGGTCATTTTGGGGTCATTTTAGGCTCCTTTGGGTCCTGCTTGGCAGCTATTTGAGAGCCATTTTGGAGCCATCTTGAGGCCTTTTTGGGTCACTTTTGAACCACTTTTAGGTCACTTTGGGTGACTTTGGGTCATTTTGGGTCCAATTTAGGTAATTTTGACTCCATTTTGGGTCTCTTTGGGTCCATTTTGGGTCATTTTAGGTCCTTTGGATCCATTTTGGGTCCAATTTAGGTCTTTATGGCTCATTTTGGGTCCATTTTAGGTCATTTTTTGTCCACTTTGGGTCACTTTGAGTCATTTTGGGCCCAATTTAGGTCATTTTGAGTCCATTTTGGGTCCATTTTAGGTCATTTTGGGTCACTTCTGGTCCATTTTGGTCACTTTGAGTCACTCTGACCTCATTTTGGGGTCACTTTGAGTCATTTTAGGTCACTTTTGGCCACTCTGACCATCTGTGGGGCAGGGCTGGGCTCTATGGGGCTGGGGCTGGGCTCTGTGGCGCTGTGCTTGGTCTCTGTGGGGCTGACCCCCATCTCCTCTGCCCCCCAAGTGCTCCTTTGGCTTCATCTTCGAGGCTGAGCAGGGCCCTGCCCAATGCCCTCAGTGCCACCAAAGCTTCTGCCCCCGCTGCCAGCGCCAGGTGTGGGGCAGGGGAGGGCTCTGTGGGGCTGGGGAGGGAATCTGTGGGGCTGGAGAGGGGATCTGTGGGGCTGGGGTTGGGATCTATGGGGCTGGGGAAGGAATCAATGGGGCTGGGGTTGGGATCTGTGGGGCTGGGTAGGGCTCTATGGGGCTGGGATTGGGCTCTGGGGCTGGGGAGGGGAATCTATGGGGCTGGGGAGGGCATCTATGGGACTGGGGTTGCTCTCTATGGGGCTGGGGAGGGAATCTATGGGGCTGGGTTTGGGATCTGTGGGGCTGGGATTGGGATCTATGGGGCTGGCGATGGCTCTGTGGGCCTGGGGTTGGGTTCTGTGGGTTGGGGTTGGGCTCTATGGGGCTGGGCAGGGCTCTGGGGGCCAGCTATGGGGCAGTGACCCCCCTCTCCCCCTCTCCTTCCCCACAGTGGGACCCACACCACTCCTCCCTCTCATGCGCCGAGTTCGGGGGCCTGGCTGGGGGCCTGCGACCCCCAAGTGGAAGCTGTGGGGCTGGAGGCCTTCCTCAGGGAGCACAGCATCGGTGGGGAGCGCTGGGGGGCAGCTGGGGGGCAGCCAGGGGTCCCTATGGGCTCCTATGGGTCCCTATGGCTCCTATGGGTCCCTATGGGCTCCTATGGGCCCCAGCCCCACACTTGGGGGGTCCTGACCCTCCCCTCCCCCCCCCAGCCTGCCCCCTCTGCGGCCTGCGCTTCGCCCTGGCCCGGGGGGGCTGCCTGCACCTGCAGTGCTCCCAGTGCCAGCATCAGTTCTGCTGCTGCTGCCTGCAGCCCTTCCACCCCCGGGGGGTGAGTCTGGGGGGCACCTATGGGGCAGCTATGGGTTGCTATGGGGCTCTATGGGGCAGCTATAGGTTGCTGTGGGGCTCTATGGGTCACTATGGGCAGCTATCAGTCATCATGGGGCTCTATGGGGCTGTTATGGGTCGCTATGGGGCTCTATGGTGCAGCTATGGGTCCCTATGGATCTTTATGGGGCAGCCATGGGTCACTATGGGCAGCTATCAGTCATCATGGGGCTCTATGGGGCTGTTATGGGTCGCTATGGGGCTCTATGGTGCAGCTATGGGTCCCTATGGATCTTTATGGGGCAGCCATGGGTCACTATGGGGAAGATATAAGTCACTATAGGGCTCTATTGGGTTGCTATGGGGCTCTGTGGGGCAGCTATGGGCCTCTATGGGTTGCTATGGGGTTCCATGGGGGAGCTATAGGTCACTATGGGGCTCTTCAGGGCACCTGTGGGCTGCTATAGGGGTCTATGGGGCAGCTATGGGTTGCTATAGGGCTCTATGGGTCACTATAGGGCAGCTATGGGGCTGCTATGGGTCACTATGGGGCTCTGTGGGGCAGCCATGGGTCACTATGGGGAAGCTATGGGTCACTATAGGGCTCTGTTGGGTTGCTATGGGGCTCTGTGGGGCAGCTATGGGGCTCTATAGGTTACTATGTGGCTCTATGGGTCTCTATGGGGCAGCTATGGGTCACTATGTGTTCCTATGGGGCAATTATGGGGCACTATGGGGCACTGTGGGTCACTATGGGTTGCTATGAGGCTCTATGGGTTTCTATGGGTCCCTATGGGGCAGCTATGGGGCGCGGTGGGGCAGCCCTGCCTCTCCCCCCAGCGCTGCCCGGAGCCTGGCTGCCCCCTCTGGGGGGCGCTGCACAGTCACCACCCCAGGGACTGCCTCTTCTACCTCCGTGACTGGGAGCCGCCCCGGCTGCAGGCCCTGCTCAGGGTGAGGCGGGGGGCAGCTATGGGGCAGCTAGGGGTCCCTATGGGGCAGCTATGGGTCCTTATGGGGCACTATAGGGCAGCTAGGGGTCCCTATGGGGCTCTTTGGGTCCCTATGGGGCAGCTATGGGTCACTATGAGGCTCTGTAGGGCAGCTGTGAGTCCCTATGGGGCAACTATGGGTCCCTATGGGGCTCTGCGGGGCAGCTGTGGGTCCCTATGGGGTTCTATGGGGCATCTATGATTCCATATGGGGCATCTGTGCGTCATTATGGGGCAGCTATGGGGTTCTAAGGGTCTTTATGGGGCTCTAAGGGACAACTATGGGTCCCTATGGGGCACTATGGGGCAGCTATAAGTCCCTACGGGGCCCTATGGGGCAGCTATGAGTCCCTATGGGGCACTATGGGGCAGTTATGAGTCCCTATGGAGCTCTGTATGGCAGCTATGGGTCACTATGGAGCTCTTTGGGGTCACTGTGGCGCCCTATGGGGTATCTGTGGGTCTATATGGGTCAGCTATGGGGCCCTATGGGTCTCTATGGGTTCCTATGGGGCAGCTATGGGTCCCTATAGGACTCTATGGGGCATTTATCCTTCCTTTTGGGGCTCTATGGGTCTCTGTGGGTCACTATGGGCCCCTAGGAGGCAGCCATGGGGCTGTATAGGTCCCTATGGGGCAGCTATGGGTCTCTATGGCTCCCTATGGGGCAGCTATGGGTCCCTATGGGTCTCTGTGGGTCACTATGGGTCGCTATGGGTCGCAGGACGCCGGAGTCCCCTTCGAGACTGAGCCCCCAGCAGGGATCCCTGCGGACGGAGGTGAAGGGGGCGGGGCCGGGAGGGGAGGGGCGGGGCCTGGATGGGAGGGGGCGGGGCCGGGAGGGGAGTGGGAGGGGCTCGGGAGGGAGCGGGTGTGGTTAGGAGGGAATGGGAGGGGACGGGGAGTGGGAGAGACTGGAAGGGGGGACGTGGGCGGGGCCTGGAGGGGAAGTGGGAGGGGCTAAGCAGCCCCTGTTGGCCCTGATTGGTGCGTGACTGGGGGGGGGGTGGGGCAGGCTGCCCTGTGCTGGAGCAGAAGGAGGCAGGGGCAGGGCTGAAGGATGAGGCCTGCGGGAGGGAGACCGAGCCCGGGATGGCCGGAGTGTGCCGGTGAGACTGGGGGGTAGGGGAGGGGAGTGGGGGGGACTGGGAGGGACTGGGAGGGGACTGGGAGCCACTGGGGGGGACTGGGAGCCACTGGGGGGGACTGGGGGAGACTGGGAGGGGATTGGGGGGGACTAGGAGGCACTGGGAGAGGCTTTGGGACTGCTGCAGTTCCCTGCGTGGCCACCAGAGGGAGCCAAAAGGGGAACTGAGAGGCATTGGGGGGAACTGGGAGGGACTAAGAAGGAATCAACTGGCTGCAGTTCCGCTGCGTGGCCACCGGAGGGAGGCAGAGAGCAATGGGGAAGGGAATAGGAAAGAGCCTAAGGAGAGGCTTTGGGGCTGCTGCTGCAGTTCCCCTGCGCGGCCGCCTAGAGGGAGCCAGAGAGCAATGGGGATAGGACGGGTCCCTATGAGTCCCTATGGGTCCCTATTGGTTCCTATGAGTCTCTATGGGTCCTATGGGCTTCTATGGGTCCCTATGAGTCTCTATGCGTCCCTGTGGCTCCTATGGGGCCCTCTGAGTCCCTATGGGTTCCTATGGCTCCGGGAGGCCTCAGCTGGGACGAGTCTGGGATGAATGGCAGGGGCCAGAGGGAGTGGGAGGAGCCTGGGAGAGGGACTGGGAGGTGCTGGGAGGGAGTGGGAGGAGCTTGGGAAGGACTGGGGAGGGGCTGGGAGACAGGGGTCAGTGACTGGCCTCAAGCCGCAGTTCCTTTCGCGGCCGCCAGGGGTCACTACAAGGAGTATTTGGTGGCGCTGCTGAATGAGCGGGGCCTGGACCCCGTCCCGCTCTACTCCGCGGCTGAGCTGCGGGCGGCGGCCGAGCGCCACCTGCCGGCCGGGAGGGCTCAGCGCGGCCCCGGCGAGAGCCAGAGAGCCTACGAGGAGCGGCTGAGGGAGGAGCTCCAGCGCCACGCCCCCGTCCGGCCACGCCCCCGACTCCGCCCTGCCCCCGGGCCCGCCCCTCGCTAGTCACGTGGCTCAATAAAAACGGCGGGAAATGCCAAGCTGCCTCCGATCTGCTCCCCCTAGGAACTCCAACTGCCCTCCCCTGTGACCCCCAAGTGCCCCACAGGGACCCCAATGGCCCTCCAGGGCTCCCCAACTGCACCCCCCGAGTACCCCCAGCCCCCCAAGCCACCAATCTACCCTCCCCTAGACCCCCTAACTGCCTCCCCACCCCCTATATGGCACACTCCAAAAGGGAAGGGGGGGAGGGGGAGGAGCTACAAACTCCAGGTGGCTTTTTATTGGTTGTTTTCTGGGGGGAGGGGAGAGGGGAGGTGGAGGAGTCAGAGGAGGAGGGAGGGGAGGAGAGAGGGAGAAGGAGCAAGGGGAGGGGGAGGGAGGGGCAAAGGGGGCTCAGCGCCTCCCCCCCCTGTCCCTGACGGGGGGGGCTGCGGCTGCGGCTCCGCCTCTTGTCCCCTCCCCCTCCCCCTCCCCGCCGCTGATTGGAGGAGGAGGAGGAGGAAGAGAGGGAGGGAGGGAGCGGGGCCGGCTGGGAAGCCGAGGCCGAGGAGGAAGAGGAGGTCGGGGGGGGGGTGGGGGGCGGAGCCCCGCTCGCGCCCCGACCCTTTGGCGGGGGGGGCGGTCGCGGGGGGCGGAGCCGCGGCTGGGGCGGCCTCGGAGCTCCTCCTCCTCCTGCTCCTTCCGGCGCCGCTCCCTCTCCCGGGCCCGGGCGGCTCGCTCGGCCTGCTTCTGGGTGAACTGGGGGTGGGGGGGAGGGAAGGGGATTGGGGGTCAGTGGGGGAGACTGGGGGGGGCTAGGAGGGGAGTGGGAGGGGCTGGGTGGCACTGGGAGGGGGTTTGGAGCAGCTGCAGTTCCCTTCGTGGGCACCGGAGGGAGGCAGAGAGCAATGGGGAAGGGAATAGGGAAGAGCCTTGGGAGAGGCTTTGGGGCTGCTGCTGCAGTTCCCCTGCGCGGCCGCCTAGAGGGAGCCAGAGAGCAATGGGGAAGGGCCTGGGAGCCAGGCTGGGACTCCTCAGCAGCTCTTCAAAGGGCAACGCCAGGTGGGGCCCACCGGGAGCCTTCAAAGGGCGATGGGGGAGGCACAGCTGGGAGCCCCACTGGGAGGGGGCTGGGAGGGAATGGCAGGAGCCAGAGGGAGTGGGGAGGGGCTGGGGAGGGGCTGGGGGAGGGGACTGGACCCACCTGGGAGTCGGTCAGGGGCAGCCAATAGATGCAGGGCGCGGCCTTGGTCTTGCGGAAGAGGTCGTCCAATAGCTTGGCAGGAGGCTCCTCGGGAGGCTTCTCTATTGGCCAACAACCCCTCAGGCACCGCCCCCACTGCCAAGACCCCTCCCCCACTCCCCTCCCACTCCCCCTCCCTACCTCTCCTCTCTGGCCTGGCCTCCCTGGAGCCCCTCCCTCTCTCCTTCTCCATCGGCCGATGCCGAGGCCTGGGCTCGCGGTTGGCCGAGGAGGGGTGGGAGGCAGGGGTGGGGCCGGGGGCGGGGCCGGAGCCGCGGTGGGGGGCGGGGCCGGGGGCGGGGCTGGGACCCTTCTCCCGCTCCCACTGGCCCCCGGCCCGGCCCCGCCTTTCGTCGCGCTCTGCCCAGGGCCACGCCCCCCCGGCCGCGCCCTGCCCGGGCTCCTCCCCCGACTCGGCCCTGGGGCCTCCCTGGCCTCGGTGGAAGTCCAGCTGCAGAGCAGGAGAGAGCAGTTAAGGACCAATCAGCACCCAGCCCCGCCCCCAAGCCCCTCCCTCCCAGTGTGGGGCTCCCCTTGCCATAGGGACCCATAGGGACCCACAGGAGCCATAGGACCCATAAAGACCCATAGGGACTCACAGGAGCCATGGGGACCCATAGGAACCCATAGGAACCATAGGGGCCCATAAGAGCCATAGGGACCCACAGAGACTCCTAGGACCCATAGGAGCCCAGAGGGACCCATAAGAGCCATAGGGACCCATAAGAGCCATAGGGACTCATAGGGATCCATACGGACCCACAAGAGCCATAGGGACCCATAGACACTCATAGGGACCCACAGGAGCCCATAGGGACCCATAAGGGCCATAGGAACCCATAGGAGCTACAGAGACCCAAAGGAGCCCATAGGGATTCATAGGGACCCATTGGGGCCTATAGAGACTCATTAGGACCCATAGGGCTCATAGGAGCCATAGGGACCCATACGGACTCATAGAAACTCATAGGGACCCATAGGAGCTCTCTGCCCCAAACCCCTCCCAATCCCCTCCCAGTCTCTCCCAGTTGCCTCCCAGTCCCCCCCCCAGTGCCTGACCTCCTCCTGCTGGGCGAAGTCAGCTGCCAGCACCTTGGGGTTGGACTGAGGCCACTTGACCCCGTGCAGAGCGTTGCGAGTGGCCACTGCCTCCTCCACTGACATGTACTGAGAGGGGAGAGGGAAGGGGAGGGGAGAGAGAGAGAGAGGAATAAGGGGGGGGTTGGGACCCTATAGAGAGCCTTAGGGACCCATAGGAGCTATTGGGAACCACAAGGACCCATAGAGACCCATAGGAGCCCATAGGGACCCATAGGAGCCATTGGGAACCACAAGGACCCATAGAGACCCATAGGAGCCCATAGGGACCCATAGGAGCCATTGGGAACCACAAGGACCCATAGGGACCCATAGGAGCCATAGGGACCCATAGGAGCCATTGGAAACTACAAGGACCCATAGGGACCCATAGGAGCCATAGGGACCCATAGGAGCCCACAAGGACCCATAGGGACCCATAGGAGCCCATAGGAGCCATTGGGAACCACAAGGACCCATAGGAACCATAGGAGCCATAGAGACCCATAGGAGCCCATAGGGACCCATAGGAGCCCATAGGGACCCATAGGAGCTATTGGGAACCACAAGGACCCATAGGAGCCCATAGGGACCCATAGGAGCCACTGGGAACCACAAGGACCCATAGGAGCCCATAGGGACCCATAGGAGCCACTGGGAACCACAAGGACCCATAGGAGCCCATAGGGACCCATAGGAGCCATTGGGAACTACAAGGACCCATAGGAACCATAGGAGCCCATAGGAACTTGTACGACGCATAAGTAATCATAGGACCCACAGAGATCCAGGGGAGCTATAGGGACCCATAGAGACCTGCAGGAGTCACATAGACCCATAGGAACCATAGGCAACCACAGGGGCCCACAGTGGCCCATAGCAGCCACAAGGACCCATAGGAGTCCATTGGCGCCATAGAGACTCAAAGGGACCCATAGGAACCCCTAGGAGTAATAGGGACCCATAGAGACCTATAGAAGGCATAGGGACCCATAGGAACCACAGGGGCCCACAGGAGCTATAGGGACCCATAGGAAACCATAGGGACCCATAGAGACCTGCAGGAGCCATAGGAACCCATAGGAACCACAGGGGCCCACAGGAATTATAGGGACCCATAGAGATCTATAGAAGCCATAGGGACCCATAGGAACCACAGGGGCCCACAGGAGCTATAGGGACCCATAGGAACCCATAGGGACCCATGGAGACCCATAGGAGCCACAGGGAACCACAAGGACTCATAGGAGCCACAAGGACCCATAGGGACCCATAGCAGCCACAGGGAGCCATAGCAGCCATAGAGACCCATAAGAGCCATAGGGAACCACAAGGACTCATAGGAACCCATAGGAGCCCATAGCAACCCATAGAAGCCATAGGAACCCATAGGAGCCCATAGGAGCCTATAGGAAGCTATAGCAGCCATAGGGACCCATAGCAGACATAGGCACCCACTGGAGTCCATAGGAGCCATAACAGCCACAAGCACCCATAAAGACCTATAGGAAGCACAGGGAGCCATAGAGACCCACTGCAGCCCATAGGAACCTATAGCAGCCATAGGAACCCATAGCAGCCATAGGGGTCCATAGGAACCATAAGGACCCATTGGAGTCCATAGGAGCCATAGGAACCCATAGGGAACCACAGGGGCCCACAGTGACCCATAGCAGCCATAGGGACCCAGAGCAGCCACAAGGACCCAGAGGAGCCCATTGGTGCCATAGAGACTCATAGGGACCCATAGGGACCCCTAGGAGCCATAAGAACCCATAGAGACCTATAGGACCCATAGGGACTCATAGGAACCACAGGGGCCCACTGGAGCCATATGGACCCATAGGAACCCATAGTAACCCAGGCAGACCTATAAGACCCATAGGAGCCCATAGCAGTCATAGGGAACCCTAGAGACCCATAGCAGCCATAGGGACCCATAAGAGCCACAAGGACCCATAGAACTCATAGGGACCCATAGAGATCCATAGGACTCATAGGGACCCAAAGGAGCCAGAGACCCATAGCAGCCATAGGGGTCCATAGGAACCATAGGGACCCATTGGAGTCCATAGGACCCATAGGAACCCACAGCAGCCATAGGGACCCATAGCATCCACAAAGACCCATAGGACTCATAGGGAACCATAGGAGCCATAGAGACCCATAGCAGTCACAAGGACCCATAGGACCCCACAGGAGCCATAGGGACCCATAGAGAGCCATAGGCACCCATAACAGCCATAGGAGTCCATAGCAACCATAGGGATCCACTGGAGTCCATAGGAACCCATATAGACCCATAGCAGCCATAGGGACCCATAGGGCTCATAGGGACCCACAGGGCCCCATAGCAGCCCCAGAGCCCCCTCCCCACCCCCCTGCCCCTCTCACCGTCACGAAGCAGTGCGACTTGATGCGGTCGATCCAGAAGCCTCCTTCCCGCAGCCTCCCCGAGCGCCCCAGCAGCTCCTTCAGCTGCCCCAGCGTGAAAGGCCTCACCTGCAACCCGTGGGGACCGGTTTGGACCCCCCCAGACCCCTCCCAGACTCCCCCAGACCCTCCCAGCCCCCTCCCAGCGGGGCTCCCAGCTGCGCCTCCCACATTGCCCTTTGAAGGCTCCCGGTGGGCCCCACCCGGCGTTGCCCTTTGAAGAGCTGCTGAGGAGTCCCAGCCTGGCTCCCAGGCCCTTCCCCGTTGCTCTCTGGCTCCCTCTAGGCGGCCGCGCAGGGGAACTGCAGCAGCAGCCCCAAAGCCTCTCCCTAAGCTCTTCCCTATTCCCTTCCCCATTGCTCTCTGCCTCCCTCCGGTGGCCACGAAGGGAACTGCAGGAGCCCCAAAGCCTCTCCCAGGCTCTTCCCCAGTCCCACCCAGTGCCACCCAATCCCCTCCCAGGCCCCTCCCTGCCCCACCCAATCCCCTCCCACTTCCCTCCTGGTCTCCCCCAGCCCCTCCCAGCCCCACCCAATCCCCTCCCAGTCCCCTCCCAGCCCCACCCAATCCCCTCCCAGTCGCTCACCAGGTTGCAGATGTGGACGATGGGGGAGGGAGGAGCGCGGGGCGGGGATGGGCGTGTCCCGGCCCGGACAGGATCGTCCACGGGGAGGGGGAAGGGGCCCGGGCGGGGCCGGGGGGGGGTCCCCTGCACCAGTACAAGACGAGTATGGACCAGCACAGGCCGAGGTGGACCCCGCCCAGCCCCTCCCAATATGGCTTCCAGCCCCCACCCTGTCCCCCGCCCCCCCCAGTACCTCTCTTCCCCTCAGGCAGGGCAGGGCCAATGGGCGGAGCTCCGTCGCTGGCGGGCGGGGCGGAAGGCGGGGCCTGCGTCAGGGGGCGTGGCCCAGCCTTGGGCTCCTCCCCCTGCGGCCCCGCCCCTTCCGGCTGCTGCCCATCCTCCGCTGGGACCACCTGGGGGGGGGGGGGGGAGACCGGCAAGGGGGGCACTGGGTGGGGACCGGGTGAGGAAGGGACCGGGCGGGGGTCGGGGCGCAGCCTGGGCGGGGTCCCCCACCTGCGTCACCGTCCTGCAGATCTTTAAGGGGGGGGTGGGCGGAGCCTGCCGCGCCCGGGCCCCGCCCCTCGCTGCCCATTGGCTGCTCCTCGTCGTCCTCCTCCTCTCCCATTGGCCCTTCCTCGGGGTGCAGCTCCACCACCGCCTCGGCCCCGCCCCCTGAGGACTTCATTTCCGGGATCAGGCTCTGGCGGGAAAAAGATTGGAGGGAGGGCGGGGGGGGGGGGGGCGTGGTCATGGTGGGATGTGGGCGGGGCCAGAACAGGAAGTGAGGCTCCCAACCCCTCCCAGGAGCCTGCAGACTCCTCCCAGCCCGCCCCCTATAGACAGAGGTGGACTAGAAGTGGCCCTTGAGCTGCACCGGAAGTGAGTGAGGTATAAACCGGAAGTGAGCAGGATAAAACACGGAGGTGAGTACATCATAAACCGGAAGTGGGCGTGTTTTGCACCGGAAGTGAGTGCACACAGGGCGGGAAGTTTCACCGGAAGTGGGGCCATCCCTGGCCGGAAGTGAGTACACTGCGAACCGGAAGTTAGTGCAATTTCAAACCGGAAGTGAGTGACTATCAAACCGGAAGTGAGTGCAATCCAGCAGGGGAATGGACCACCGGAAGTGGTGCTGCCCCAGACCGGAAGTGAGTGCAGTCAACACCGGAAGTGAGTGCATTTCAAACCGGAAGTGGGCGTGTTTCAGTCCAAAAGTGAGTGCCATGTGCTAGGGGAGGGCAGAGCCGGGCAGTGGGCGTGGCCTGCAGGGAGGGGAGGGACAGGGGGCGTGGCTCCTCACCCGCAGGCTCTCGGTGGTGATGCTGATCGAAGGCCTCTTGGGGGCGGTGCTGGAGCCCCAGCGCCGCTTGCGCCCCCCCGTGGATGACGTCAGCGATGACGTCACCGGCCCCGCCTCCGCCTCCCCGGCGCCCGGCGACGCCCCCTTGGCTGCTGCTGGGGTTGGGGGGGGGAGGGGAGGAGAGGGGAGAAACAAAAGGGGGCGGGGCCAAAGCGTTAGCCACGCCCACTCACCGTCTCCACCAATCAGAACCTTTCTCTTCCTCCACCAGCCATTGGACCACGCCCCCTCCGCTAGGCCACGCCCTCCCCCTGCTCCCAGTCCTTCCTGGTGCCGATTGCTCGCCCAGGCCACGCCCCCCAACCCCCTTCCTGCCTAAGCCACGCCCCCAGACCCCTCCCCACCTCTCTGTGTCTCGCTCCCTGCCTAAGCCCCGCCCCTCCTCACCTAACCCCCACCCCCCCTCACCCCCCCAGCATCTTCCCTTCTACCCTCCTTTGGCCCCGCCCCCTCTCTTCCCGGCCCCGCCCCCCTCCCCCCCCAAGGCCACGCCCACTCACAGAGCACGGCGATTTTCCTCTTGAAGGCCTTGGGCTGGGCGGGGCTCTGGGGGAAGAGACGAGGGGGCGGGGCCAAGAGGCACCCCCACCAATGGGGCGGGGGGGGCGGGGCCGGACGTCAGCGCGGCCGGGCGGGGCGCCGGGGGGGGGGGGGGGGAGGGGGTGGGGCAAGGGGCGTGCCACGCCCACCTCCCTCCCCTCCCCCCTCATCCAAAGAGGGGGGGGGGGAGGGGGGGGGAACAGGTGGGCTGTGGGGCTGCCCCACAAGTGGAGGGCACGGTGGGGGTTGAGGGGAGGGGGGGAGCTGTGGGGCTGCCCCATAAGTGCCATGGGGTGGAAGGGAGGGAGGGGGGGAAGGGAGCCCCACAAGTGGCCCTGAGGGCTGGGAAGGGGGGGGGGGGGGCGAAGGGGGGCTGAGAATCTATGGGGCTGCCCCACAAGTGTGGGGTGGGACTGGGGGGGGGATGTGGGGCTGGAGGGGGCTGCCCCACAAGTTGGGGGCAGAGGGGGTTGGGGGGGGCAGAGGGGGGAGGGGGTCCCCAAAAGCTGCTGGGTCACCTCCACCGTGGGCCTGGGGTGAAGCTTCTGCCCCACAAGTGAGGCTGTGGGGCCCAGGTGTCCGTGGGGGCTGCCCCATAAGTAGAGCTGGTGTGGGGGGGGGGGCGGGCTGGGAGCAGCTGTGGGGCTGGGCCCCATAAGTAGGCTCGAGGAGGATGGGGTTAGGGTGGAACAGGGTCAGAGGTCCGTGGGGCTGCCCCACAAGTAGAGCTGTGGGGCCCAGGTGTCCGTGGGGCTGCCCCCTAAGCGGCTTGGGGGGGGGGGTGTCCCCAGAAGTCCTTTAGGTGCTGCTGAGGTGGCTCAGGAAGGGTCCGTGGGGCTGCCCCACAAGTGGAGCTGTGGGGCTGGGATCCGGTGGGGCTGCCCCATAAGTAGGCTTGGGGGTGGGTGGAGGGGGTCAGAGGTCCGTGGGGCTGCCCCACAATCGGTGCTTCAGTCTTTTCTGCCCCATAAGTAGCAACTTGGAGGGGTCCCAGGGCTCTTCTCTGCCCCACAAGTAACAGCTTAGGGGTCCCCAGAGTCTCTTCTGCCCCACAAGTTGTAGGTCCTGAGTGGCTTTAAGGGCATCCCCTGCCCCCTAAGTGAGCACTTGGGGGTCTCAAGGCTTCCTCTGCCCCACAAGTTGTAGGTCCCAGCAGTGCTGGAGCTCTTCTCTGCCCCACAAGTAGCAGCTTGGGGGTCCCCGGGCTCTTCTCTGCCCCATAAGTAACAACTTGGAGATCTCAACAGTCCTTTCTGCCCCATAAGTAGCAGCTTGGGGGTCTCAGAGCTTCCTCTGCCCCATATGTTGTGGGTCCCAGAGGTATTTAGGTCTTCTCTGACCCATAAGTAGCAGCTTAGGGGTCTCAGGGCTTTCTCTGCCCCACAAGTTGGGTGACCCAGGGCTCTTCTCTGCCCCATAAGTAACAGCTTAGGGGTCCCAAGAGTCTCTTCTGCCCCACCAGTTGTGGGTCCCAGCAGTGCTGCAGCTCTTATCTGCCCCATAAGTAGCAGCTTAGGGGTCTCAAGGCTTCCTCTGCCCCATAAGTTGTGGGTCCCAGAGGTCCTTCAGGTCTTCTCTGCCCCATAAGTAGCAGCTTTGGGGTCTCAAAGCTTCCTCTCTGCCCCATAATTAGCAGCTTAGGGATCTCAAGGCTTCCTCTGCCCCACCAGTTGTGGGTCCCAGCAGTGCTGCAGCTCTTCTCTGCCCCATAAGTAGCAGCTTGGGGGTCCCAGGGCCCTTCTCTGCCCCATAAGTAGCAGCTTAGGGATCTCAAAGCTTCCTCTGCCCCATATTTGGGGGTCCCAGAGCTCTTCTTTGCCCTATAAGTAACAGCTTAGGGGTCACAGGGCTCCTCTCTGCCCCACAAGTAACAGCTTAGGGGTCCCAAGAGTCTCTTCTGCCCCACAATTTATGGGTGCCAGCAGCGCTGGAGCTCTTCTCTGCCCCATAAGTAGCAGCTTAGGGGTCTCAGGGCTCTTCTCTGCCCCATAAGTAAGCATTTGGGGGTCTCAAGAGTTCCTCTGCCCCATAAGTTGTGGGTCCCAGAGGTCCTTGATAGCTTTCTCTACCCCATAAGTAACAACTGAAGGGTCCCAGGGCTCTTCTCTGCCCCATAAGTAGTAGCTTAGGGGTCTCAGAGCTTCCTCTGCCCCATAAGTTGTGGGTCCCAGAGATCCTTGATAGCTTTCTCTGCCCCATAAGTAGCAACTTAGGGGTCCCAACAGTCTTTTCTGCCCCATAAGCTGTGGGTCCTAAAGGTCCTTTAGATCTTCTCTGCCCCATAAGTAGCAACTTGGGGGGGACCCAGGGCTCTTCTCTACCCCATAAGTGAGCACTTGGGGGTCTCAAGGCTTCCTCTGCCCCATAAGTTGTGGGTCCCAGAGGTCCTTCAGGTCTTCTCTGCCCCATAAGTAGCAGCTTAGGGGTCTCAAGGCTTCCTCTGCCCCACAAGTTGTGGGTCCCAGCAGTGCTGGAGCTCTTCTCTGCCCCACAAGTAGCAGCTTGGGGGTCCCAGGGCTCTTCTCTGCCCCATAAGTAACAATTTGCACGTGTCAAGGCTTCCTCTGCCCCATAAGTTGTGGGTCCCAGATGTCCTTTAGGTTTTTTCTGCCCCATAAGTAACAGCTTAGGGGTCGCAGGGCTCCTCTCTGCCCCACAAGTAGCAGCTTGGGGGTCCCAGGGCTCTTCTCTGCCCCATAAGTGAGCACTGGGGGGTCTCAAGGATCCCTCTGCCCCATAAGTTGTGGGTCACAGAGGTCCTTCAGGTCTTCTCTGCCCCATAAGTAGCAGCTTAGGGGTCTCAAGGCTTCCTCTGCCCCACAAGTTGTGGGTCCCAGCAGTGCTGGAGCTCTTCTCTGCCCCACAAGTAGCAGCTTGGGGGTCCCAGCGCTCTTCTCTGCCCCATAAGTAACAATTTGCAGGTGTCAAGGCTTCCTCTGCCCCATAAGTTGTGGGTCCCAGAGATCCTTTAGGGTTTTTTCTGCCCCATAAGTAACAGCTTAGGGGTCGCAGGGCTCCTCTCTGCCCCATAAGTAGCAGCTTAGGGGTCCCAACAGTCCTTTCTGCCCCATAAGTGAGCACTTGGGGGTCTCAAGGCTTCCTCTGCCCCACCAGTTGTGGGTCCCAGCAGTGCTGCAGCTCTTCTCTGCCCCATAAGTAGAAGCTTAGGGGTCTCAAAGCTTCCTCTGCCCCACAAGCTGGGGGTCCCAGAGCTCTTCTCTGCCCCATAGGTAGCAGCTTAGGGGTCCCAGGGCTCATCTCTGCCCCACAAGTAGCAGCTTGGGGGTCCCAAGAGTCTCTTCTGCCCCACAAGTTGGGGGCCCCAGCAGTGCTGGAGCTCTTCTCTGCCCCACAAGTAGCAGCTTGGGGGTCTCAAGGCTTTCTCTGCCCCATAAGTGAGAGCCTGGGGGGGGGTTGGTGCTTGGGGGGGGAAGCAGCTTCCTGCCCCCTAAGTTGGGGGAGTTCCCAAAGGTTCCTGGCGGGTTGGAGGCTGCCCCCCAAGTTGGGGGTCCGGGAGAGGCTCCGTGGGGCCACAGGCGCTGGGTGCCCAAAAGAGAGACGTTTGGGGGGTCTGGGGCCGTGGGGCTGCCCCACAAGTGTGGGGCTGGGGGAGCAGGGAAGGGGGGAGAAGGGGGAAGGGAGGGGCGGAAGGGGTCAGGGCTGCCCCATAAGTGGAGCTATGGGGCCGGGGGTGCCCCATAAGTACCTCTATGGGGCCCAGCCCGCCCCATAAGTGGAGCTATGGGGCTGGGGCTGCCCCATAAGTAGCTCTATGGGGCCCAGCCTGCCCCACAAGTGGGGCTACGAGGCTGGGCCTGCCCCATAAGTGGAGCTATGGGGCCCAGCCTGCCCCATAAGTAACTCTATAGAGCCCAGCCTGCCCCATAAGTGAACCTGTGGGGCCCATCCTGCCCCATAAGTGGAGCTATGAGGCTGGGGCTGCCCCATAGCTGAAGCTATAGGGCCCAGCCTGCCCCACAAGTGACTCTATGGGGCTGGGGCTGCCCCATAGATGGAGCTACACAACCCAGCCTGCCCCCTAAATGAATCTGTGGGGCCCAGCTGCCCCACAAGTAACTCCACAGGGCCCAGCCTGCCCCATAAGTGGAGCTATGGGGCTGGGCCTGCCCCATAAGTGGAGCTATAGGGCCCAGCCTGCCCCACAAGTAGCTCCCAGGGGCCGTGGGGCAGAGCTTAGGGGTCCCACCCTCCCTCCCCCCCTTCCTTCCCCCCTCCCCCCCTCCCCCCAAGCTGCCCCACACTTATGGGGCAGCCCCACCCCCACCCCCCTCTGCCCCCCAAGTGGTACCTGTGGGTCCGGGGGGCGCTGGGCCGGGGCTGGCCCCACGGCAGGGGCAGGTCCCTGCTCCATGGGCACGGCTGGCTCCGAGCTGTGGGGCAGGCTCAGTGGGGCTGCCCCATAGGTCCTGCCCCATAGATCCCTCCCAGCCCCACAGAGCCCAATCCCAGCCCCACAGATCCCAACCTCAGACCCATAGATCCCAACCCCAGACCCACAGATTCCTCCCTGGCCCCACAGATCCCAACCCCAGCCCCACAGAGCCCTCCCCAGAGCCAGGATCTATGGGGCAGGGCTCTATGGGGCAGAGGGCTCCAGAGAAGATCTCTATGGGGCAGGAACTCTATGGATCCCGGCTCTATGGGGCAGGGGCTCTATGGGGCAGGGTGCTCAGGGTCAGGGCTCTATAGGGCAAGGAGCTATGGGGCAGAGGCTCTATGGGGCAGGGCTCTATAAGTCCCAACTCTATAGGGCAGGGGCTCTATGGGGCAAGGGGTCTATAGAGCAGGAAGCTATGGGTCCCAGCTCTATGGGGCAGGGGGCTCAGGGTCAGGGCTCTATAGGGCAAGGAGCTATGAAGCAGAGGCTCTATGGGGCAGGGCTCTATGGGTCCCAATTCTATGGAGGAGGGGCTCTATGGACCCAAGAGCTATGGGGCAGGGCTCTATGGGGCAAAGGGTCTATGGGGCAAGGAGCTATGGGTCCCAGCTCTATGGGTCAGAGGCTCAATGGGGCAGGGCTCTATGGGTCCCAACTCTATGGGGCAGGAGCTCTATGGGTCCCGGCTCTATGGGGCAGAGAGCTCCAGAGAGGATCTCTATGGGGCAGGGGCTCTATAGGGCAGGACTCTATAGGTCCCAACTCTATAGGGCAGAGGACTCCAAGGAAGGGCTCTATAGATCCTGGCTCTATGGGGCAGGGGCTCTACGGGGCAAGGGGTCTATGGGGCAGTGAGCTATGGGGCAGGGAGCTATGGGGCAGGGAGCTCCAGAAAGGATCTCTATGGGTCAAGGCTCTATGGGGCAGGAGGCTCAGGGTCAGGGCTCTATGGGGCAAGGAACTATGGGGCAGAAGCTCTATGGGACAGGGGGCTCTGAGGAAGGGCTCTATGGGGCAGGGGCTCTATGGGTCCCAACTCTATAGGGCAGGGGCTCTATGGGGCAAGAGGTCTATGGGGCAGGGTGCTCAGGGGCAGGGCTCTATAGGGCAAGGAGCTATGGGGCAGGGCTCTATGGGGCAGAGGCCTCCGGGGCAGGGTTCTATGGGGCAAGGAGCTATGGGTCCTGGCTCTATGAGCCAGGAGCTCTATGGGGCAGGGGGCTCCAGGGAGGGAATCTATGGGTCCCAGTTCTATGGGTCCTGGCTCTATAGGGCAGGGCTTCTATGGGGCAGGGAGCTCCAGAGAGGTTCTCTATGGGGCAGGGCTCTATGGGGCAGGGCTCTACGGGGCAAGGAGTCTATGGGGCAGGGACCTATGGGTCCCAGCTCTATGGGTCCCAACTCTATAGGGCAGGGGCTCTATGGGGCAGGGCTCTACGGGGCAAGGAGTCTATGGGGCAGGGACCTATGGGTCCCAGCTCTATAGGTCCCAACTCTATAGGGCAGGGGCTCTATGGGGCAGAGGGCTCCAGAGAGAATCTCTGTGGGGCAGGAGCTCTATGGGTCCCAACTCTATAGGGCAGGGGCTCTATGGGGCAGGGCTGTATGGGGCAGGAGGCTCAGGATCAGGGCTCTATGGGGCAGGGCTCTATGGGGCAGGAGGCTCAGGGTCAGGGCTCTATGGGGCAAGGAGCTATGGGGCAGGGCTCTATAGGGCAGGGGGCTCTATGGGGCAGGAGGCTCAGGGTCAGGGCTCTATGGGGCAACGAGCTATGGGGCAGGGCTCTATAGGGCAGGGGCTCTATGGGGCCAGGAGCTATGGGGCTGAGCTCTATGGGTCCCAGCTCTATGGGGCAGGGGGCTCAGGGTCAGGGCTCTATGGGGCCAGGAGCTATGGGGCTGAGCTCTATGGGTCCCAGCTCTATGGGGCAGGGGGCTCAGGGTCAGGGCTCTATGGGGCCAGGAGCTCTGGGGCAGGGCTCTATGGGGCAGGGCGGTATGGGGCAGGGGGCCCCGGGGAAGGCCTCTCTGGGTCGCGGCTCTATGGGGCAGGGGCTCTATGGAGCAGGGCTCCATGGGGAAGGCCTCTCTGGGTCGCGGCTCGACGGGGCAGGGCCTGCGGGGCCGGGACCGAGGGGGCCGTGCGCACGCGGGGCCGAACCTATGGGGCCGGAGCCGTGGGGCAGCCGCCGCCCCCCCCCTCCATTGTGCCGGAGCCGCGGGCGGGCCCCGGCGCCATCTTGCCGCTTACCCAGCAGCCCCCGCGCCGGAAGAGGCGGGGGACGGGCGCGGCGCTGGGGGAGCCCGGGGAGGGGGGGGGAGCGGCAGCCAATGGCAGGGCAGGGCGGCCCGAGACGGCCACGCCTCCATACACCCACCCACACCCCCCCCTCCGCGCGCTACGGAGGCCTTAAAGGGACCTCCCGCAGCCGCACAGCTGCCTGGCAGGGACCTCCCCCAAGCCCCAGGGCAAGCCAATGGGAGAGCTCCAGAGCCCCGTAGGGACCTCCCCCCCAGCCCCAGGGCGGCCAATGGGAGAGCTCCCACAGCCCCATAGGGACGTATGGGAGATCCCAGCTCCATAGGAGCCTATGGGGGACCCCAGCTCCATAGCAGCCTATGGGGGACCCCAGCTCCATAGGAGCCTATGGGGGACCCCAGCTCCATAGGAGCCTATGGGGGACCAGAGCTCCATAGGAGCCTATGGGGGACCCCGAGCTCCATAGGAGCCTATGGGGGACCTCAGCTCCATAGCAGCCTATGGGGGACCCCAGCTCCATAGCAGCCTATGGGGGACCCCAGCTCCATAGGAGCCTATGGGGAACCCCAGCTCCATAGGAGCCTATGGGGAACCCCAGCTCCATAGGATGCTATGGGGGACCCCAGCCCATTAGGAGCCTATGGGGGACCACAGCTCCATAGGAGCCTATGGGGGACCCGAGCTCCATAGGAGCCTATGGGGAACCAGAGCTCCATAGGAGCCTATGGGGGACCCCAACCCATCAGGAGCCTATGGGGGACCACAGCTCCATAGGAGCCTATGGGGGACCACAGCCCCATAGGGACCTATGGGAGACCCCAGCTCCATAGGAGCCTATGGGGAACCAGAGCCCCATAGGAGCCTATGGGGAACCAGAGCCCCATAGGAGCCTATGGGAGACCACAGCTCCATAGGAGCCTATGGGGAACCACAGCCCTATAGGAGCCTATGGGGGACCACAGCTCCATAGGAGCCTATGGGGGACCACAGCCCCATAGGGACCTATGGGAGACCCCAGCTCCATAGGAGCCTACGGGGAACCACAGCTCCATAGGAGCCTACGGGGAACCCCAGCTCCGTCGCAGCCTATGGGGAACCAGAGTTCCATAGGAGCCTATGGGGGACCCCAGCTCCATAGCAGCCTATGGGGGACCCCAGCTCCATAGCAGCCTATGGGGGACCCCAGCTCCATAGGAGGCTATGGGGAACCAGAGCTCCATAGGATGCTATGGGGGATCCCAGCCCATTAGGAGCCTATGGGGGACCCCAGCCCATTAGGAGCCTATGGGGAACCAGAGCTCCATAGGAGCCTATGGGGGACCCCAGCCCATTAGGAGCCTATGGGGAACCAGAGCTCCATAGGAGCCTATGGGGGACCCCAGCCCATTAGGAGCCTATGGGGAACCAGAGCTCCATAGGAGCCTATGGGGGATCCCAGCCCATTAGGAGCCTATGGGGAACCACAGCTCCATAGGAGCCTATGGGGGATCCCAGCCCATTAGGAGCCTATGGGGAACCAGAGCTCCATAGGAGCCTATGGGGAACCAGAGCTCCATAGGAGCCTATGGGGAACCAGAGCTCCATAGGAGCCTATGGGAGACCCCAGCCCCATAGAAGCCTATGGGAGACCCCTAGCCCCATAGGTACCTCCCCAGCTCCATAGGAGCCCATAGGAGTCCCCAGCCCTATAGGGACCTATGGGAGACCCCAGCCCCATAGGGACCTATGAAAGACCCCAGCCTCACAGAGACCTATGGGAGACCCCAGCACCATAGGGGTCTACAGGAGATCCCCAAGCCCACAGCAGCCTATGGGAGACCCCAGCCCCATAGCAGCCTATGGGAGACCCCCAGTCGCATAGGGACCTCCCCCAGCCCCATAGAAGCCTATGGGAGACCCCAGCACCATAGAGACCTCCCCCAGCCCCATACAAGACACTCAGCCCCATAGCAGCATATAGGAGACCCCAAACCCCATAGGGACCTATGGGAGACCCCCAGCCCCACAGAGACCTCCCCCAGCCCCATAGAAGTCTATAGGAGATCCCCAACCCCACAGCAGCCTATAACAGACCCCCAGCCTCATAGCAACCTATAGGAGACCCCAGCCCCATAGAGGTCTATAAGACAACCCCAGCCCCATAGGGACCTCCACCAGCCCCATAGGAGCCTATGGGAGACCCCAGCCCCATAGGAGCCTATGGCAAACCCCAGCCCCATAGGGACCTCCCCCAGCCCCATAGGAGCCTATGGCAAACCCCAGCCCCATAGGGACCTCCCCCAGCCCCATAGGAGCCTAGGGGAGACCCCAGCCCCATAGGAGCCTATGGGGGACCCCCATACCCATAGCAGCCTATAACAGACCCCCCAGCCCCATAGCAACCTGTAAGAGACCCCCAATCCCACCCCAGCCCAATAGGAGACCCCAGCCCCATAGGGACCTATGGGAGACCCCTAGCCCCATAGAGATGTACAGGACACCCCCAGCTCCATAGAGACCTCCCCCAGCCCCATAGGAGACCCTTAGCCCCATAGCAGCATATAGGAGACCCCAGCCCCATAGGGACCTCCCCAGCCCCATAGGAGTCTATAGGAGACCCCCAACCCCACAGCAGCCTATGGGAGACCCCCAGCCCCATAGGAGCCCATGGGAGACCCCAGCCCCATATGAGTCTATGGGAGACCCCAGCCCCATAGGGACCTCCCCCAGCCCCATAGCAGCCTAGGGGAGACCCCCAGCCCCATAGGACCTATAGCAGACCCCCCCACACGCCCCCAGCCCCACACATCTGCCCCCCTAGTGTCCCTCACCATGTCCCAGGGCTCTGTCCGCAGGCAGCAGCTGAAGGCTCTCCTGCGCCACCCTGTGGGGAGAGAGCAGTTAAGGGCCGGGGAGAGGCTTTGGGGCTGCTGCAGTTCCCCTGCGCGGCCGCCTAGAGGGAGCCAGAGAGCAATGGGGAAGGGAATAGGGAAGAACCTTGGGAGGGGCTTTGGGGCTGCTGCTGCAGTTCCCCTGCGTAAGCGCCTAGAGGGAGGCAGAGAGCAATGGGGAAGGGAATAGGGAAGAGCCTGGGGAGAGGCTTTAATGATGCTGGTGCAGTTCCCCTACGCGGCCACCTAGAGGGAGCCAGAGAGCAATGGGGAAGGGCCTGGGAGCCAGGCTGGGACTCCTCAGCAGCTCTTCAAAGGGCAACGCCGGGTGGGGCCCACCGGGAGCCTTCAAAGGGTGATGGGGGGAGGGCCCCCAAGCCAGACCCCAGCGCCCCCCCCCCCCCCATAGACCCATCAGGCCTCACCTGTTGGCCTCCTGGGCTGCGATTGGGCGACGGTGGAGGGGAGACGGAGCTGGGCCGGGAGGGCGTGGCCGGGGAGGAGGAGGCGGAGGAAGAAGAGGAAGAGGAAGCCGATTGGACGCAGCCCCGGCGCCGGCCCCGCCCCGCGGGGGGCTCCGGCTCCGCCCCCCGGGCAGCTGCCTCGGCCGGGGGGGGCTCGGCCTCCTCCGCCGCCTGGGCCTTGCTCTCATTGGCCAGCGGGGGCTCGGGCTCCGCCCCCTGAGCCTTGCTGTCGTCGGCCGGGGGGCGCTCAGGCTCTGCCCCCTGGGTGCTGTTCTCAGCCAATGGCGGCTCAGGCTCCGCCCCCCGAGCGCCAGCGTCGTTCGAAGAGGGCTCAGGCCCCGCCCCCTCGCCCCCCTCCGCCGCCAACGTGGGCGGAGCCTCCTTAGTGAGCAGGGGTGGGATTGGCTCCTCCTCGCAGGGGCGCGGCTGGGGCGGCTCCGCCCCTTCGGTCAGGGGGGGAGGGGAGGGGGAAGGGGGCGGGGCCTGGGCCGGCTCCGCCTTTACCGCCGGCTCCTCCTGATTGGCCGGGGGCTGCTGGGGGGGAGGGGCTTCTCCCTGGGGGGGCGTGGCCTGGGGCGTGGGCAGGGCGGCGGCTGCTTCTTCCGCCCCCGTGGTGGGAGGGGCTTCCTCTTGGGGCGGGGCTGCCTGGGTGGGTGGGGCTTCCATGGCGGGCGGGGCTTCCCGCCTGGGCGTGGCCTGCTGCTGTTGCTGCTGGGGCTCCTCCTCTTCCTCCTCCTCCTCTTCTTCCTCCTCCTCCTCCTCCTCTTCTTCCTCCTCCTCCTCTTCCTCCTCCTCCTCCTCCGGCCCCGCCTTCAGCGCTGGCCTGGCCCCGCCCCTCCGGCTCCGGCCAATCGCGGCCTCCCCCTCGGGGCGGGGCCTGGAGCCTCCCCGAGCCTGGGAAGAGGACACAGAGAGGGGAAGTGGAAACCTCCTGACCCAAACTTCCCCCTTTTCACCCCAAATTCCCCTCTCTTACCCCAAATCTGCCCTTTTGGACCCAAGTCTGCCCTTTTTCACCCCAAATTTGCCCTTTTTCACCCCAAATTTCTCCTTTCCCCCCTTTTTTACCCAAATCTTCCCTCTTTCACTCCAAGCTCCCCCTTGTTGCCCAAACCAGCTCTATTCCCCCCCCCAAAGCTTCCCTTCCCTCCCTCTCTGACCCAAATTCGCCCTTTTTGACCCCAAATTTCCCTTTTCTGAGCCAAATTTTCCCCCTTTTGACCCAAATTTCCCCTTTTTCCCCTCAAATTTGACCTTTTTCCCCCTTTTCACCCCAAATTTCCCTTTTCAACCTTCAAATTTGCCCCTTCTGACCCAAATTTCCCCTTTCTGACCCCATTTTGCCCTCTTCCCCCTCAAATCTACCCCTTTTTGACCCAAATCTCTCCTTTCTGACCCAAACTTCCCCTTTTCGACCCCAAAATTCCCCTTTCTGACTCAAATTTGCTCTTTTCCCCCCAAATTTGCCCTTTTTCCCCTCACATTTGTGCCTTCTGACCCAAATCTCCCCTTTCCCCCCCAAATTTGCCCTTTCTGACCCAAATTTCCCCTTTTCTGACCCAAATCTCCCCTTTCCCCCTCAAATCTCCCTTTTTTGACCTAAACATCCCCTTTTTGACCCAAATTTGCCCTTTTCCCCCTCAAATCTCCCCTTTCTGACCCAAATTTCCCCCTTTTTGACCCAAATCTTCCCTTTTCCCCCTGAAATTTCCCCTTTTGGACCCAAACTTCCCCTTTTTCACCCCAAATTTCCCCTTTCTGACCCAAATTTCCCTTTTCCTCCTCAAATCTCCCCTTTTTGACCCAAACTTCCCCTTTCCTCCTCAAATCTCCCCTTTCTGACCCAAATCTCCCCTTACCCCCCCAAACTTCCCCTTTTCCCCCTCAAAAATCCTTTCTGACCCCAATCTGCCCTTTTTTACCCCAAATCTCCCCTTTTTGACCCAAATCTCCTCCTTTCTGACCCCAAATCTGCCCTTTTTTACCCCAAATCTCCCCTTTTCCCCCCCAATTTGCCCTTTTCCTCTCAAATTTGCCCTTTCTGACCCAATCTTGCCCTTTTCCCCCTCAAATTTCCTTTCTGACCCTAATCTGTCCCTTTTTACCCCAAATCTCCCCCTTTTAACCCAAATTTGCCCTTTTTTACCTCAAATCTCCCCTTTCTGACCCAAATCTCCCCGTCTGACCCAAACCTCCCCCTTTCTGACCCCAATCTCCCTTCTGACCCAAATCTGCCCTTTTTTACCCCAAACCTCCCTTTCTGACCCAAACCTCCCTTTTACCCTAAACCTCCCCTTTCTGACCCAAACCTGCCCTCTTTTACCCCAAACCTCCCCTTTTTTACCCCAAACCTCCCCTTTCTGACCCAAACCTCCCCTTTTTTACCCCAAACCTCCCCTTTCTGACCCAAACCTACCCCTTTTGACCCCAAATTTCCTTTCTGACCCAAATCTGCCCTTTTTTACCCCAAACCTCCCCTTTCTGACCCAAACCTCCCCTTTCTGACCCAAACCTCCCCTTTCTGACCCAAACCTCCCCTTTCTGACCCAAACCTCCCCTTTCTGACCCAAACCTCCCCTTTCTGACCCCAAACCTCCCCTTTCTGACCCCAAACCTCCCCTTTTTTACCCTAAACCTCCCTTTCTGACCCAAACCTCCCCTTTTACCCTAAACCTCCCCTTTCTGACCCAAACCTGCCCTCTTTTACCCCAAACCTGCCCTTTTTTACCCCAAACCTCTCCTTTCTGACCCAAACCTGCCCTTTTTTACCCCAAACCTCCCCTTTCTGACCCAAACCTACCCCTTTTGACCCCAATCCCCCCTTTTTGACCCCAAATTTCCTTTCTGACCCAAATCTGCCCTTTTTTACCCCAAACCTCCCCTTTCTGACCCCAAATCTCCCCTTTCTGACCCCAAACCTCCCCTTTTTTACCCCAAACCTCTCCTTTCTGACCCCAAACCTCCCCTTTCTGACCCAAACCTGCCCTTTTTTACCCCAAACCTCCCCTTTCTGACCCAAACCTCTCCTTTCTGACCCAAACCTGCCCTTTTTTACCCCAAAGCCCCCCTCCTCCTTCCCCCCTCCCCCAGACCCTCTCCCCTCACCTGCCGCTGCCTCCCCCTCCTCTCCTCCTCCTCCTCCTCCTCCTCCTGCTGCTGCCTGCTGCCCTCGGGGCCTCCTCTTCCTCCTCCTCCTCCTCCTGCCAAAGAGAAACACCAACAAAAAAAAAACCACCTCCACACTTGCCCAAAATCGCTGTTTTTAGCCCCAAAACCCCCCCTTGGATGGGGGGTGGGGGAGGGGGGTGGGGAGGGGGTCTCACCCTCGGGGGCTGGGGGCTCCAGGCGCTGCTGCAGCAGCTCCTGCTGCTTCTCCAGGTACTGCTTGATGAAGCTGTTCTGGCTCATCTCAGCCCCAATCTTTGGGGGGAAAAAAGAGGGATTTTGGGGCGGTTTGGGGTGAAAAAGTGACATTTTGGGTCGGTTTGGGGCAGTTTGGGTCGGTTTGGGGCAGGATTCCTTACCTTGGAGTTGGGCTGGAAGGTGGTGTGGGGGCTTGAGTGCTTCTGGAGGTTCTCCAGCATCAGAGCCTGGGGGAAAAGGGAAGGGGGGAAAAAAAAACCACCCCAAAAAAGGTCAATTTTGGGTCATTTTGGGTCACTTTCAGTCATTTTAACCATTTTTGGGCTATTTTCAGACCTTTTGGACGGACTTTTTTTCAGCTCTTTTGGAGGCTTTCTCCTTCCTCTCAGGGCCACAACCAAAATCCCCTCAAACTGACCCCAAAACAGTTCAGCCCCAAGGGGGTTGGGCCCCAAATCTCCTGGAATTTGCCCCAAAACAGCTGAGTTTCACCTCAAATTACCCCCAAAATGGTCATTCCTTACCCAAACCCCTCAGTTTTACCCCAAAATTGCCGTTTTTAGCCCCAAAATTGTCCTTTTTTACCCCAAATCCCACAGAAATTGCCAAAAATTGTCCTTTTTCACCCCAAAATTGTCCTTTTCACCCCACAATGGTCCTTTTCACCCCAAACTCCTCATGAATTGCCCAAAATTGCCCTTTTTAACCCCAAACCCCACAAGAATTGCCCAAAATTGCCATTTTTCACCTCAAAATGGTTTTTTTACCCCAAGCCCCACAGAAATGGCCCAAAATGGTCCTTTTTCACCCCAAAATTGCACTTTTTTACCACAAAACCCCACTGAAATTGCCCCAAATTGTCCTTTTTCACCCCAAAATCCTCATGAATTGCCCAAAATTGCCCTTTTTCACCCCAAAATTGTCCTTTTTAACCCCAAACCCCACTGAAATTGCCCCAAATTGTCCTTTTTCACCCCAGAATTGCCCTTTTTTACCCCAAAACCCCACAGAAATTGCCCCAAATTGCCCTTTTTTCACCCCAAACCCCACAGAAATTGCCCAAAATTGCCTTTTTTTACCCCAAACCCCACAGAAATTGCCCAAAACTGTCCTTTATTACCCCAAAATTGTCCTTTTTTACCCCAAACCCCCTCAGGTATTGCCCCAAATTGCCCTTTTTAAACCCAAACCCCACAGAAATTGCCCAACCTATCCTTTTTCACCCCAAAATTGTCATTTTTAACCCCAACATTGTCCTTTTTTATGCAAACTCCTCAGGAATTGCCTAAAATTGACCTTTTTTAACCCAAAATTACCCTCTTAAAACCCAAACCCCCCAGAAATTGCCCAAAATTGTCATTTTTCACCCCAAACCCCCCAGAAATTGCCCAAAATTGCCCTTTTTACCCCAAAACCCCTCAGGTATTGCCCCAAATTGCCCTTTTTAAACCCAAACCCCCCAGAAATTGCCCAAAATTGTCCTTTTTCACCCCCAAACCCCCCAGAAATTGCCCAAAATTGTCCTTTTTCACCCCAAACCCCCTCAGGTATTGCCCCAAATTGCCCCTTTTAAACCCAAACCCCACAGAAATTGCCCAACCTATCCTTTTTCACCCCAAAATTGTCCTTTCTAACCCCAACATTGTCCTTTTTCACCCCAAGCCCCACAGAAATTGCCCAAAATTGTCCTTTTTTACCCCAAAATCGTCCTTTTTTTTACACCAACCCCCTCAGGAATTGCCTAAAATTGGCCTTTTTTACCCCAAAAATTACCCTTTTAAAACCCAAACCCCACAGAAATTGCCCAAAATTGTCCTTTTTCACCCCAAACCCCTCAGGAATTGCCCAAAATTGCCCTTTTTCACCCCAAAATTGTCCTTTTTTTACCCCAAACCCCACTGAAATTGCCCCAAATTGTCCTTTTTCACCCCAGAATTGCCCTTTTTTACCCCAAAAACCCTACAGAAATTGCCCCAAATTGCCCTTTTTCACCCCAAACCCCACAGAAATTGCCCAAAATTGCCTTTTTTTTACCCCAAACCCCACAAAAATTGCCCAAAACTGTCCTTTATTACCCCAAAATTGTCCTTTTTTACCCCAAACCCCCTCAGGAATTGCCCCAAATTGCCCTTTTTAAACCCAAACCCCACAGAAATTGCCCAAAATTGTCCTTTTTTAACCCCAACCCCCCCAGAAATTGCCCAAAATTGCCCTTTTCACCCCAAAACCCCTCAGGAATTGCCCCAAATTGCCCTTTTTAAACCCAAACCCCACAGAAATTACCCAACCTATCCTTTTTCACCCCAAAATTGTCCTTTTTAACCCCAACATTGTCCTTTTTCACCCCAAGCCCCACAGAAATTGCCCAAAATTGTCTTTTTTTACCCCAAAATCGTCCTTTTTTTACACCAACCCCCTCAGGAATTGGCTAAAATTGGCCTTTTTTACCCCAAAAATTACCCTTTTAAAACCCAAACCCCACAGAAATTGCCCAAAATTGTCCTTTTTCACCCCAAACCCCTCAGGAATTGCTCAAATTTGCCCTTTTTCACCCCAAAATTGCCATTTTTCACCCCAAAACCCACAGAAATTGCCCAAAATTGTCCTTTTTTACCCCAAACCCCACAGAAATTGCCCCCAAATGTCCTTTTTTCACCCCAAAATCAGCTTCTGGCCTCAAAGCCTCCAAAACTGACGTTTTCCACCCCAAATCCCCCCCTCTGCCAGCAGCCAGATTTGGCCTTTTTCACCCCAAAAACCTCAAACCTCCCCAAAATTGACATTTTTCACCACCAGCCTGCCCCATATTCCCTCTTTTCCCCCCCAAAACCTGGGGGAAAAACTTCCACAGCCAAGAAGCCAAACCTGCAGCTTTTGGCCCCAAATCCCCTGCCTGCACTGCCCCAAAATCCACACTTTTGACCCCAAAATCTCCACTGGGACCTCAAATCCCCTCAAGGAGCTGACCCCAAACTGCCACTTTTCACCCCAAAACGGACCCCAAATGGCTGCTTTTGGGCCCCCCAAATCAACACTTTTTGACCCCAAAATCCACACTGAACTCAACTTCCCTCCCAGGCAGCCCCAAAATCGCCACTTTTGGCCCCAAAATCACCACTTTTGGACCCAGAGTGGACCCAAAATCGCCACTTTTAAACCCAAGCCCTCTCACAAGCAGCCCCAAAATCCACAGTTTAGGCCCCAAAAATCAACACTTCTGGCCCCAAAACCCCCTCATGAGCAGCCCCAAACTCGCTGCTTTTAGCCCCAAAAGTGCCCCTGGGACCTCGAATCCCCTCAGGAACTGCCCCAAAATCCACACTTTTGGCCCCAAAATGGACACTTTTAAACCCAAAGCCCCTCGGGAACCGCCTCAGAATCGACACTTTTAGCCTTGAAATGGACCCAAAATCGCCACTTTTGGGCCCAAAATCAACACATCCTGCTCCAAATCCCCTCACCAGCACCCCCAAACGTGCCACTTTTAGACCCAAAATCGCTGCTTTTAGCCCCAAAATGGACCCAAAATCGACACTTTTGGACCCAAACCCAAAGCTTTTGACCCAAATCCCCTCAGGAACAGACCCAAAATCAACACTTTTGGCCCCAAAAGCCTTCAGGAACTGCCTCAGAATCCACACTCCTGACCCTGAAGTGCGCCCCAAATTGCCCCTTTTGGACCCAAAATCGCCCCTTTTGGACCCAAAATGGAACCAAATCGCCCCTTTTGGAACCAAAACTTCCCCCAGGACCTCGAATTCCCTCTGGAACTGACCCAAAATCGACCCTTTTGGACCCAAAACTTCCCCCAAGACCTTGAATCCCCTCTGGAACTGACCCAAAATCGACCCTTTTGGACCCAAAATCGACCCAAATCGCCCCTTTTGGACCCAAAACTTCCCCCAGAACCTTGAATCCCCTCTGCAACTGACCCACAATCGATCCTTTTGGACCCAAAATCACCCCTTTTGGACCCAAAATGGACCCAAATCGCCCCTTTTGGACCCAAAATCGACCCTTTTGGACCCAAAGTTGGACCCAAAATCGCCACTTTTGGACCCAAAATCGCCACTTTTGGACCCAAAACTTCCCCCAGAACCTCGAATCCCCTCTGGAACTGACCCAACATCGCTGCTTTTGGACCCCAAAATCCACACTTTTGGCCCCAAATCCCCTCTCACAAACAAACTCACCCCAAACCACCACTTTTCACCCCAAACTGGACCCAAAATCGCCGCTTTTGACCCCAAAACCAACACTGGGACCTCGATTCCTCTCACGAGCAGCCCCAAAACCCACACTTTTCACCCCAAAATCAATACTCTTACCTCAGCTTTGCCCCCAAATTCGCTGCTTTTCCACCCAAAACCTCCCCTGGGGACCCCGAATCCCCTCATGAGCAACCCCAAAACCGACACTTTTGGACCCAAAATCAACACTTTTGCACCCAAATCCCCTCACAAACAGCCCCAAAACCAACACTTCTGACCCAAAATCGCCGCTTTTGGACCCAAAATCGACAGTTTTGACCCCAAAATCACCGCCAAGGACCTCGAATCCCCTCAGGAACTGACCCAAAATCCACACTTTTGGCCCCAAAATGGACCCAAAATCGCCACTTTTTGCCTCAAATCCCCTCATGAGCAGCCCCAAAGTCTCCACTTTTGGACCCAAAATTGTTGCTTTTGGACCCAAATCCCTTCAGGAACTGCCTCAGAGTCGCCGCTCCTGACCCCAACACGGATCTAAAATCGCCACTTTTAGCCCCAAATCCCCTCACAAACAGCCCCAAAATCGTCACTCCTGACCCAAAATCGACACTTTCAGACCCAAATCCCCTCAGCAACTGACCCAAAAGCAACACTTTTGACCCCAAAACCTCCACTTTGAGACCCAAATCCCCTCAGGAACTGCCTCAGAGTTGACACTTTTAGCCCCACCACAGACCCAAAATGCACACTTTTGGACCCAAAGCCCCTCACAAACAGCCCCAAAGTCGCCACTTCTGACCCAAACCCGCAGCTTTTGGACCCAAAATCCACACTTGGGGACCCAAATCCCCTCAGGACCGTAGCCAAAAGCCACACTTTTGACCCCAAAATCGACACTTTTGGACCCAAAACCCTTCTGGAACTGACCCAATGTCAGCCCCGAAATCGCCGCTTTTTGCCTCAAATCCTCTCAGGATCTGCCTCGGAATCGACACTTTTGACCCCAAACGGCCCCAAAATCGCCGCTTTTAGCCCCAAAGTCGCTGCTTCTAGACCCAAATCTCCTCAGGACCAAAATCCACACTTTTGGAACCAAAATCCACACTTTTGGCCTGAAATCCTCTCAGAAGCAGCCCCAAAATCCACACTTTTGACCCCAAAATCGACGCTTTTAGACCCAAATCTCCTCAGGACCTGAGCCAAAAGCCACACTTTTGGACCCAAAATCAACACTTTTCGCCTCAAATCCCCTCAGGAACTGCCTCAGAGTCGACACTTTCAGCCCCAAAATGGACCCAAAATCGCCGCTTTTGGACCCAAAAACCTCCAACAGGACCCCGAATCCCCTCACGAGCAGCCCCAAAGTCGCCACTTCTGACCAAAAATCTACACTTTTGACCCCAAAATCCACACTGGGACCTCGAATCCCCTCAGCAACTGACCCAAAATTGACGCTTTTGACCCCAAAGTGGACCCAAAATCCACACTTTTGGACCCAAATCCCCTCACAAACAACCCCAAAGTCGCCACTCCTGACCCAAAATCGCAACTTTTAGCCCCAAATCCCCTCACAAACAGCCCCCAAATCGCCACTTCTGACCCAAAGTCGACACTTTTAGACCCAAAATCCACACTTTTAGCCCCAAATCCCCTCACAAATAGCCCCAAAATCGCCACTGCTGACCCAAAGTCGACACTTTTAGACCCAAAATCCACACTTTTAGCCCCAAATCCCCTCAGGAACTGCCTCAGTGTCTCCACTTTCAGCCCCAAAATGGACCCAAAACTGCCACTTTTGACCCCAAAATCACCACTGGGACCCCGAATCCCCTCAGGAACTGACCCAAAATCGACGCTTTTGACCCCAAAGTGGACCCAAAATCCGCACTTTTGACCCCAAATCCCCTCAGGAACTGCTTCAGAGTCGACACTTTTAGCCCCACCACCTAACCCAAAATCGCCGCTTTTGGACCCAAAACCAACACTTTTAGCCCCAAATCCCCTCACAGGCAGCCCCAAAGTCGCCACTTCTGACCCAAAACCGCCGCTTTTGGACCCAAAATCCACACTTTTGGCCTCAAATCCTGTCAGAAGCTGCCCCAGAATTGCCTCTTTTAAGCGCAAATCCCCTCAGGACCTGGCTCAGAGTCTCCACTTTCAGCCCCAAAATGGACCCAAAATCGAAGCTTTCAGCCCCAAAATCGCCACTGGGACCTGGAATCCCCTCAGGAACTGACCCAAAATCGACGCTTTTAGCCCCAAAATCCACACTTTTGACCCCAAAATCGCCGCTTTTAGCCCCAAATCCCCTCACAGGCAGCCCCAAAGTTGCCACTTCTGACCCAAAACCCCCACTTTTGGACCCAAATCTCCACACTTGGGGACCCAAATCCCCTCAGGACCTGACCCAAAATGGATACTTTTGGCCCCAAAATCGACACTTTCACCCCCAATCCCCTCATGAGCAACCCCAAAATCGCCACTTTTGGACCCAAAATCCACACTTCGGGACCCAAATCCCCTCAGGACCTGACCCCAAAATGGACCCAAAATCGCCGCTTTTAGCCCCAAATCCCCTCACGAGCAGCCCCAAAGTCGCCACTTCTGACCCAAAACCCCCACTTTTGGACCCAAATCACCACACTTGTAGACCCAAATCCCCTCAGGAGCAGCCCCAAAATGGACCCAAAATCGCCGCTTTCGGACCCAAAATCGCCGCTTTTGGACCCAAATCCACACTCCTGACCCCAAATCCCCTCACGACCAGCCCCAAAGTCGCCACTCCTGACCCAAAATCGCCCCTTTTAGCCCCAAATCTCCTCAGGACCCGACCCAAAATCGTCGCTTTTCGCCCCAAAATCCACACTTTTAGCCCCAAATCCCCTCACGGGCAGCCCCAAAATCGTCAGTTTTGGACCCAAAATCAACACTTTCAGACCCAAATCCCCTCAGCAACTGACCCGAACTAAACACTTTTGGCCCCAAAATCGCCACTTTTGGCCTCAAATCCCCTCAGGAACTGCCTCAGAGTCGCCGCTCCTGAGCCCCAAAATCGCCATTTCTTGCCCCAAAATCAACGCTTGCACCGCGAGTCCCCTCACAAACAGCCCCAAAACAAACACTTCTGACCCAAAATCGCCGCTTTTGGACCCAAAATCCACACTTTCAAACCCAAATCCCCTCACAAACAGCCTCAAAGTCGCCACTTCTGACCCAAAATCTCTGCTTTTGGACCCAAAATCCACACTTTTGGACCCAAATCCCCTCAAAAACAGCCCCAAAATCGCCACTTCTGACCCAAAATCGCCACTTTTAGCCCCAAATCCCCTCAGGACCTGCCTCAGAGAGTCTCCACTTTCAGCCCCAAAATCGAAGCTTTCAGCCCCAAAATCGCCACTGGGACCTCGAATCCCCTCACAAGCAGCCCCAAAATCGCCGCTTTTGGACCCAAAATCCACACTTTTGGCCTCAAATCCCCTCAGGACCTGACCCCAAAATGGATACTTTTGGCCCCAAAATCGACACTTTCAAACCCAAATCCCCTCAGGAGCAGCCCCAAAATGGACCCAAAATCGCTGCTTTTAGAGCCAAAATCCACACTTTTAGCCCCAAATCCCCTCACGAGCTGCCCCAAAGTCGCCACTTCTGACCCAAAATCCACACTTTTGGACCCAAAATCGCCGCTGGGACCTCGAATCCCCTCAGGACCCGACCCTAAACAGACCCAAAACGGACCCAAAATCCGCACTTTTGACCCCAAAATCGCCGCTTTTAGCCCCAAATCCACACTCCTGACCCCGAATCCCCTCACGACCAGCCCCAAAATCGCCACTTCTGACCCAAAACCGCCGCTTTGAGACCCAAAATCCACACTTTTAGCCCCAAATCCCCCTCAGGACTTGCCTGAGAGTCGCCGCTCCTGACCCCCCCCAAACCGACCTCTTTTAGCCCCAAAATCCACACTTTTCGCCCCGAAATCCACACTTTTCCCCCCATATCCCCTCACAGGCAGCCCCCAACTCGCCGCCCCTGCCCTCCAACCGCGGCTCGCAGCCCCAAAACCGCCGCTTTTCACCCCAAAATCCACCTCCCCCCCCCCCCCCCCTTTTCCTCCTCCTCACCTCCAGCTCCGCTCCGGCCCGGGGGGGGGGGGGGGGGCTCGGGCTGGGGTCTCCCTCAAGGGAGCTAAAGCGGGGGGGGGGGGAGGTGTGCGCAGCGCGCATGCGCAGCCCCTTCCCGCCTCCTCTTTCCTTTACCCCCCCCCCCCCGCACCTCCTTCCCCTCACGGAGCCGCCGCCCGCGGCCTTCCCCTTCCACCCCCCCCCCCCCCCTTCCTCCTCCTCCGCTTCTCCGCTCCCCCCCCCCCCCCCAAACACACTTTTTCCCCTCCCCAAGCAGCTCACCCCTCGCAGCCTCTTCACCAGGGCGCTCTTCTGGCCGCTCTTGGCCAACCCCCGCTGCTCCAGGGCGGCCTTCAGGTCGGCCACACGCAGGAGGTGCAGCGGCCGCCCGTCCAGAGTCACCTCCTCCCCGTCCGCCATCTTGTGTGGCGCCGCAACGCACGGCGCAAGCCCCGCCCCCCCCCCCCCGCCGGCAACCCTCCCGCCGGCCAACCGCGGGGCGCCGACGGGGGGACGCTTCCGGTGACGTCAAGGGGAGAGGGCGGGGCGAGCGGGCGTGTTGAGTAGGAGGGGAGGCGCTTCAGTTTCCGGTGGCGCTTCGCCCGCTTTAACCAATGGGGGCTCGGGACTCACTTCCGGTGCCTCTCTGCCACACTTCCGGTGGAGCTTCCCCCGCTTTAGTCAATGGGGCTCGGAACTCACTTCCGGTCCTTCCCTGCCACACTTCCGGTGGGGCTCTGGGGACGCTTTGGGGACCCCCTAGGAGCTTCTTCTTTCCTCCCCTTCCCCTCCCTTCCCCTCCTCTCCCCTTCCCTCTCCCCCTCCCCTCCCTCTCCCCCTCCCCCTCCCCCCCCTTCCTTCTCCTTCTCCCTCCCCCTCCCCACCCTTTCCCCTCCCTCCCCCTCCCCTCCCCCTCATGACATCACTCAGGACGCCCAATCGGCTGCAAGGATCTTTATTGACGTCACCACCCCTGGGCCACGCCCCCTGGCTCGGGGGGGGGCGGTGACATAAGGCACAAAGAGGGCGGAGCCACCCAACCTGAGACCCCTCCCCCCATGGGGGAAGGAGGGGAATCTATGGGGCAGGACCCCCTCCCCCCTTCTGCTCCACATTGTGGGGGGGAGGGGGTGGGGGCTGAGGCACTTGTGGGGCAGGCCCCAGGCCGGCTGTGGGTCAGGTCTGGGGCTGGGGGTAGACCACGAGGCACAGACGCTGCCAGAAGTGGGTCACGGATGCTGGGAGGGGGGCGACAGAGAGCCCCTGAGCCCCACAGCGGCCCCCAAGTGACCCATAGTGACCCCTAAGTGTCCTTCTCTGATCTATAGTGACCCCCAAGTGCCCCTCTCTGCCCCACAGCGACCCCCAAGTGCCCCTCTCTGCCCTATAGTGAGCCCTAAGTGTCACTCTCTGCCCACAGCGACCCCCAAGTGACCCTTTCAGCCCCATAGCGACCCCCAAGTGACCCCAAGTGACCCCCTCTGCCCCATAGCGACCCCCAAATGCCCCTTTCTGCCCCACAGCGACCCCCAAGTGCCCCTTTCTGCCCCACAGCGACCCCCAGGTGCCCCTTTCTGCCCCATAGCAGCCCGCAAGTGCCCCCAAAGTGCCCACAGCGACTCCCAAGTGCCCCTCTCTGCCCCACAGCGACCCCCAAGTGCCCCCAAGTGACCCTCTCTGCCCCACAGCGACCCCCAAGTGCCCCCAAGTGACCCTCTCTGCCCCATAGCGACCCCCAAGTGACCCCCTCTGCCACATAGGAACCCCCAAGTGCCCCCAAGTGCCCCTCTCTGCCCCACAGCGCCCCCCTAGACCCCCTCCACCCCCTCCCTCCCCTTCCCCCCCCCCCCCCCCCGCGTCTCTCACCCATGGCTCTGCGCAGGGCCGGGGGCTGGCGGCTGCCGCGGACCAGCAGGAGGTAGAGCGGCGCCCCCGTGGCCATGATGCCGAGGCCGATGCCGCAGACCAGGGGCTCGGACCAGAGGGAGAAGAGCAGCAGCGCCGCCCAGAACACCAGGTACACCAGCGGCACGGCCAGCGGCACCTGCGGCGCGCCGGAAGTGACGGCCGCGCCCGCCGCGCCAATCAGCTCTCGCCTCTCCCCCCCTCGCCGCTCTCCCGCCAGTTCCCGCCCCCCTTCCCGGCGCGCAGAAAGTGACGTCAGCGGCCGGGCGCTACGCAAAGAGCCCAGGAGCTACGTAAAGGGCCCAGGAGATACCCTAAGGGCTACGTAAAGGGCACAGGAGCTACCCTAAGGGCTACATAAAGGGCCCAGGAGATGCCCTAAGGGCTATGTAAAGGGCCCAGGAGCTACGTAAAGTGCCCAGGAGATGCCCTAAGGGCTATGTAAAGGGCCCAGGAGCTACTCTAAGGGCTACATAAAGAGCCCAGGAGCTACGTAAAGTGCCCAGGAGATACCCTAAGGGCTATGTAAAGGGCCAAGGAGCTACTCTAAGGGCTACATAAAGAGCCCAGGAACTACGTAAAGTGCCCAGGAGATACCCTAAGGGCTACGTAAAGGGCGCAGAAGCTACATAAAGGCTACGTAAGGGGCCCAGGAGCTACGTAAAGGGCCCAGGAGGTACCCTAATGGCTACGTAAAGGGCCCAGGAGCTACGTAAAGGCTATATAAAGGGCCCAGGAGCTACGTAAAGGGCCTAGGAGCTACGTAAAGGGCCCAGGAGGTACCCTAAGGGCTACGTAAAGGGCTCAGGAGCTACGTAAAGGCTATATAAAGGGCCCAGGAGCTACGTTAAAGGGCCCAGGAGATGCCCTAAGGGCTACGTAAAGGGCCCAGGAGCTACGTAAAGGCTATATAAAGGGCCCAGGAGCTACGTAAAGGGCCCAGGAGATGCCCTAAGGGCTACGTAAAGTGCCCAGGAGATGCCCTAAGGGCTACGTAAAGGGCCTAGGAGCTACGTAAAGGGCCCAGGAGGTACCCTAAGGGCTACGTAAAGGGCCCAGGAGCTACGTAAAGGCTATATAAAGGGCCCAGGAGCTACGTAAAGGGCCCAGGAGATGCCCTAAGGGCTACGTAAAGGGCCCAGGAGCTACGTAAAGGCTATATAAAGGGCCCAGGAGCTACGTAAAGGGCCCAGGAGATGCCCTAAGGGCTACGTAAAGTGCCCAGGAGATGCCCTAAGGGCTACGTAAAGGGCCTAGGAGCTACGTAAAGGGCCCAGGAGGTACCCTAAGGGCTAAGTAAAGAGCCCAGGAGCTACGTAAAGGGCCCAGGAGATGCCCTAAGGGCTACGTAAAGTGCCCAGGAGATGCCCTAAGGGCTACGTAAAGGGCCCAGGAGCTACGTAAAGGGCCCAGGAGATGCCCTAAGGGCTACGTAAAGGGCCCAGGAGCTACGTAAAGGCTATATAAAGGGCCCAGGAGCTACGTAAAGGGCCCAGGAGATGCCCTAAGGGCTACGTAAAGTGCCCAGGAGATGCCCTAAGGGCTACGTAAAGGGCCTAGGAGCTACGTAAAGGGCCCAGGAGGTACCCTAAGGGCTAAGTAAAGAGCCCAGGAGCTACGTAAAGGGCCCAGGAGATGCCCTAAGGGCTACGTAAAGTGCCCAGGAGATGCCCTAAGGGCTACGTAAAGGGCCTAGGAGCTACGTAAAGGGCCCAGGAGGTACCCTAAGGGCTAAGTAAAGAGCCCAGCAGCTACGTAAAGGGCCCAGGAGCTATGTAAAGGCTACGTAAAGGGCCCAGGAGCTACGTAAAGGGCCCAGGAGCTACGTAAAGGCTACGTAAAGTGTCCAGGAGCTACGTAATGGCTACGTAAAGGTCCCAGGAGCTACGTAAAGGGTGCAGGAGCTACGTAAAGGCTACGTAGAGTGCCCAGGAGCTACGTAAAGGCTACGTAAAGGGCCCAGGAGCTACGTAAAGGGCCCAGGAGGTACCCTAAGGGCTACGTAAAGGGCCCAGGAGCTAGGTAAAGGCTACGTAAAGGGCCCAGGAGCTACGTAAAGGCTACGTAAAGGGCCCAGGAGCTACGTAAAGGGCCCAGGAGCTACGTAAAGGCTACATAAAGGGCCCAGGAGCTACGTAAAGGCTACGTAAAGGCTATGTAAAGGGCCCAGGAGCTACGTAAAGTGCCCAGGAGCTACGTAAAGGCTACGTAAAGGGTGCAGGAGCTACGTAAAGGCTACGTAAAGTGCCCAGCAGCTACGTAATGGCTACGTAAAGGGCCCAGGAGCTACGTAAAGGGCCCAGGAGCTACGTAAAGGGCCCAGGAGCTACGTAAAGGCTACATAAAGGGCCCAGGAGCTACGTAAAGGCTACGTAGAGAGCCCAGGAGCTACGTAAAGGCTACGTAGAGTGCCCAGGAGCTACGTAAAGGCTACGTAAAGGGCCAGCAGCTACGTAAAGGGCCCAGGAGATACGTAAAGGCTGCGTAAAGGCTATGTAAAGGGCCCAGGAGCTACGTAAAGGCTACGTAAAGGGCCCAGGAGCTACGTAAAGGGCCCAGGAGATGCCCTAAGGGCTACGTAAAGTGCCCAGGAGATGCCCTAAGGGCTACGTAAAGGGCCTAGGAGCTACGTAAAGGGCCCAGGAGGTACCCTAAGGGCTAAGTAAAGAGCCCAGGAGCTACGTAAAGGGGCCCAGGAGATGCCCTAAGGGCTACGTAAAGTGCCCAGGAGATGCCCTAAGGGCTACGTAAAGGGCCCAGGAGATGCCCTAAGGGCTACGTAAAGGGCCCAGGAGATGCCCTAAGGGCTACGTAAAGGGCCCAGGAGCTACGTAAAGGCTATATAAAGGGCCCAGGAGCTACGTAAAGGGCCCAGGAGATGCCCTAAGGGCTACGTAAAGTGCCCAGGAGATGCCCTAAGGGCTACGTAAAGGGCCCAGGAGATGCCCTAAGGGCTACGTAAAGGGCCTAGGAGCTACGTAAAGGGCCCAGGAGGTACCCTAAGGGCTAAGTAAAGAGCCCAGGAGCTACGTAAAGGGCCCAGGAGATGCCCTAAGGGCTACGTAAAGTGCCCAGGAGATGCCCTAAGGGCTACGTAAAGGGCCTAGGAGCTACGTAAAGGGCCCAGGAGGTACCCTAAGGGCTAAGTAAAGAGCCCAGCAGCTACGTAAAGGGCCCAGGAGCTATGTAAAGGCTACGTAAAGGGCCCAGGAGCTACGTAAAGGGCCCAGGAGCTACGTAAAGGCTACGTAAAGTGTCCAGGAGCTACGTAATGGCTACGTAAAGGTCCCAGGAGCTACGTAAAGGGTGCAGGAGCTACGTAAAGGCTACGTAGAGTGCCCAGGAGCTACGTAAAGGCTACGTAAAGGGCCCAGGAGCTACGTAAAGGGCCCAGGAGGTACCCTAAGGGCTACGTAAAGGGCCCAGGAGCTAGGTAAAGGCTACGTAAAGGGCCCAGGAGCTACGTAAAGGCTACGTAAAGGGCCCAGGAGCTACGTAAAGGGCCCAGGAGCTACGTAAAGGCTACATAAAGGGCCCAGGAGCTACGTAAAGGCTACGTAAAGGCTATGTAAAGGGCCCAGGAGCTACGTAAAGTGCCCAGGAGCTACGTGAAGGCTACGTAAAGGGTGCAGGAGCTACGTAAAGGCTACGTAAAGTGCCCAGCAGCTACGTAATGGCTACGTAAAGGGCCCAGGAGCTACGTAAAGGGCCCAGGAGCTACGTAAAGTGCCCAGGAGCTACGTGAAGGCTACGTAAAGGGTGCAGGAGCTACGTAAAGGCTACGTAAAGTGCCCAGCAGCTACGTAATGGCTACGTAAAGGGCCCAGGAGCTACGTAAAGGGCCCAGGAGCTACGTAAAGGGCCCAGGAGCTACGTAAAGGCTACATAAAGGGCCCAGGAGCTACGTAAAGGCTACGTAGAGAGCCCAGGAGCTACGTAAAGGCTACGTAGAGTGCCCAGGAGGTACGTAAAGGCTACGTAAAGGGCCAGCAGCTACGTAAAGGGCCCAGGAGCTACGTAAAGGCTACGTAAAGGGCCCAGCAGCTACGTAAAGGGCCCAGGAGCTACGTAAAGGCTACATAAAGGGCCCAGGAGCTACGTAAAGGCTACGTAGAGAGCCCAGGAGCTACGTAAAGGCTACGTAGAGTGCCCAGGAGCTACGTAAAGGCTACGTAAAGGGCCAGCAGCTACGTAAAGGGCCCAGGAGCTACGTAAAGGCTGCGTAAAGGCTATGTAAAGGGCCCAGGAGCTACGTAAAGGCTACATAAAGGGCCCAGCAGCTACGTAAAGGGCCCAGGAGCTACGTAAAGGCTATGTAAAGGCTACGTAAAGGGCCCAGGAGCTACGTAAAGGCTATGTAAAGGGCGCAGGAGCTACGTAAAGGCTACGTAAAGGGCCCAGGGGCTACGTAGAGTTCCCATGAGCTACGTAAAGGCTACGTAAAGGTCCCAGGAGCTACGTAAAGTGCCCAGGAGCTACGTAAAGGCTACGTAAAGGTCCCAGGAGCTACGTAAAGTGCCCAGCAGCTACGCAATGGCTACGTGAAGGGCCCAGAAGCTAGGTAAAGGCTACGTAAAGGGTGCAGGAGCTATGTAAAGGCTACGTAAAGGGCCCAGGAGCTACGTTGAGTGCCCAGGAGCTACGTAAAGGGCTCCCAGTCCCTCCCAATCGGCTCCCAGCCCCCTCCCAGCCCCTCCCAGCGGGGCCCTGGGCGCCGATTGGCTGCTCACCCGGAGGGGGCGGGGCCGGTGGGGCTGCCTCCAGCGCAGCACCAGCAGGGCGGCGACGGCGAGGCCGTACCAGAGGTAATTGACGAAGCCCACGTAGTTAATGAGGGTGTAGATGTCCCCTGTCACCAGCATCAGCAGCGTGGAGATGCACTGGGGGGGGGGGGGGGGAGCAGCCAATCAGAGAGGGGGGGCGGGGTCAAGGGGGTGGGAGGGGGGAAAGGGAGTCCCGGGGGGGCCTCGAAGTGACCCCCAGAGGAGTCAGGGTGGCCCCAAAAGGAGCCAAAGGGACCTAAAGTGACCCAAAATGACCCCAAAAGGACTCAGAGTGACCTAAAATGGACCCAAAGTGCCCACAAAAAAACCCAAAGTGGCCCCAAAAGGACCCAAAGTGACCCCAAAAGGACCCTAAAGGCCCCAAAGTGACCTAAAATGAACTTAAGAGGACCCAAAGTGACCCAAAAGGACCCAAAATGACCCCAAAAGGACTCAAAGAGACCCCAGAAGGACCCAAAGTGACCCCAAAATGACCCAAAAGGCCCCAAAGTGGCCCCAAAAGACCCCAAAGTGACCTAAAATGAACTTAAGAGGACCCAAAGTGACCCAAAAGGCCCCAAAGTGACCCCAAAAGGACTCAAAGAGACCTTAGAAGGACCCAAAGTGACTCAAAAAGACCAAAAGAGACCCCAAAAGGACTCAAAGTGACACCAAAAGGACCTCAGAGTGACCTAAAATGGACCCAAAGTGACCCCAAAAGGACCCAAAGTGACCCCAGAAGGACCCAAAGTGCCCACAAAAGGACCCAAAGTGGCCCCAAAAGGACCCAAAGTGACCCCAAAAGGACCCTAAAGGCCCCAAAGTGACCTAAAATGAACTTAAGAGGACCCAAAAGGACCCAAAATGACCCCAAAAGGACTCAAAGAGACCCCCAGAAGGACCCAAAGTGACCCCAAAAATGACCCAAAAGGCCCCAAAAGACCCCAAAGTGACCTAAAATGAACTTAAGAGGACCCAAAGTGGTCCCAAAAGGCCCCAAAATGACCGCAAAAGGACTCAAAGAGACCTTAGAAGGACCCAAAGTGACTCAAAAAGACCAAAAGAGACCCCAAAAGGACTCAAAGTGACACCCAAAAGGACCCAAAGTGACCCCAAATGGACCCAAAGTGACCCCAAAAGGACCCAAAGTGACCTCAAAAGGACCCAAAGAGACCCCAAAAGGACTCAGAGTGACCTAAAATGGACCCAAAGTGACTCATAAAGACCCAAAGAGACCCAAAAGGACTCAAAGGGACCCCAAAAGGCCCCAAACTGGCCCAAAAGGACCCAAAGTGAACTAAAATGAACTTAAAAGGACCCAAAATGGACCCAAAAGGGTCCCAAAAGGCCACAAAAGTGGCCCCAAAAGGGCCCAAAGTGGCCCCAAAAGGACTCAGAGTGACCTCAAAAGGACCCAGAGTGACCTAAAATGAACCTAAAAGGCCCCAGAGTGACCCTAAAAGCCTCAAAAGGACTCAAAGTGACCCCCGAAAGGACCCAAAGTGGCCCCAAAAGGACTCAGAGTGACCCAAAATGACCCCAAAAGGACCCAAAGCGACCCCAAAAGGCCTCCCAAGCCCTTCCCCACTGCTCCCCACCTCCCTCTGGCGGCCACTCAGGGTACTGCAGGCAGGCAATTCCCCTCCCAGTGCTTTCCAGTGCCTCCCAATCCCCTCCCAGTCCCCTCCCAGCCCCCCCCCCCAGCCCCCTCACGCTGATCAGCAGGGCAGGGATGGGGGGTCCGGCGCTTCACGTGGATCATGGCCAGCAGGGCTGGGAGGTGACCCTGCCGAGCCCCAGCGTAGAACAGCCTGGGTAGGAGGAAGGGGGGGGGGGGGGGAGGGGGTAGGAAGTGACGTCAGCGAAGGGGGGGGTCTCCGGAGGGTCCCAATCCCTCCCAGCCCCTCCCCAAGCTGGGGCCTCCCCCATAGCCCTTTGAAGGCTTCCGGTGCCATAGGGACCCACAGAAAGCTCATAGGGACCCATAGGAGCCATAAGAGCTCATAAGGACCATAGGGACCTATAGGAGCCATAGGGGACCCATAGAGACTCATAGGGGCCCATAGGAGCCATAGGGACTCATAGGAGCCATAGGGACCCATAGGGGACCCATAGCAGCCATGGGGACCCATAGGAGCCATGGGGACCCATAGAGACCCATAGGAGCCATAGGGAATCCATAGCAGTCATAGGGACCCATAGAGACCCACAGGACCCATAGGGACTCATAGGAGCCATAGAGACTCATAGGGACCCCTTAAGGACCCATAGGAGCCACAGGGACCTATAGGGGCCCATAGGGACCCATAGGAGTCATAGGGGACCCATAGGAGCCCATAGGGACCCATAGGGGCCCATAGAGACTCATAGGAGCCATAGGGACCCATAGAGACCTATAGAGACTCATAGGGACCCATAGGGACGCATAGGACCCATAGGGACCCCTCCCAGTGGGGCTCCCAGCTGCGCCTCCCCCATCGCCCTTTGAAGGCTCCCGGTGGGCCCCCACCTGGCGTTGCCCTTTGAAGAGCTGCTGAGGAGTCCCAGCCTGGCTCCCAGGCCCTTCCCCATTGCTCTCTGGCTCCCTCTAGGCGGCCGCGCAGGGGAACTGCAGCAGCAGCCCCAAAGCCTCTCCCCAGGCTCTTCCCTATTCCCTTCCCCATTGCTCTCTGCCTCCCTCCTGTGGCCGCGCAGCGGAACTGCAGCAACCCCAAACCCCCTCCCAGCCCCCTCCCAGTCCCCTCCCAGTCCCTCCCAGCCCCCTCCCCACCTGGAGCAGGTGAACAGGGATCCATTGACCCCCCCGAAGGTGCTGAGGGCCACGGCCAGAGGCATCACCCAGGCCATAGGGCCCAGAAGGCGCTCCCCAAAGGTCTGCCAGGCAGAGGGGGGGAGGGGCTTAAAAGGGGAGGGGGAGGGGGGGCGGGGCTTGGAGGAGGGGCGGGCTTTGGGGGGAGGAGGAGGGGGGAGGAGGGGAGGGGAGGAGGGGCTAAAAGAGAAGGGGAGGGTGAAGGGAAGGGTTAAGGGGAGGGGGCGGAGCTAGGGGGTGGTGTCAAGGGGAGGGGGGAGGAGCTAAGGGGAGGGGGTTGAGAGCAAGGGGAGGAGCTAAAAGGGGGAGGAGCTAAAGGGAAGGAGCTAAAAGGGAGGGGGAGGAGCTAAGGGGAGGGGTTAGGGGCAGGGGGAGGAGCTGAGTGGAAGGAGTTGAGAGCAAGGGAAGGGGCTAAAAGGGGGAGGGAGGGGCTAAAGGGGAGGGGGAGGGGCTAAGGGGAGGGGGAGGGAGCTAAGGGGGCGGGGCTTAAGGCCAAGGGGAGGGGCTAAAAGGGGGAGGCTGTGATCAGGGGGAGGAGCTAAGGGCAGGGGGGAGGAGCTAAGGGCAGGGGGGTTAGGGGCAGGCAGGAGGGAGGCGCTAAGGAGAGGGGGAGGAGCTAAGGGGAGGGGCTCAGGTGAAAGGGGCGGGGGCTGCGGGGGCAGCGGTGGGCGTGGGCCTAGAGCTGGGGTGGTGGGCGGAGCCAGGAGGGCAGAGCTCAAAGGCAAGGAGGGGAGGGGAGGGAACGGGGGGGGGGGGGGGGGGGGGGGCAGGCTGGGAGTGGCTTAAGGGAGTGGGGGCGGGGGCTGGGGGCGGGAGGGGGCGTGGCCAGGGGGAGGGGGCGTGGCCTACCACCGCCACTGCCTCGGAGTCCAGCAGCTCCTGGGGGCTCATGGCGCTGAGGTAGGCGACGTTGGCAGCCACGTAGACGAAGGTCACCAGGGGCAGGGAGATGAAGATGGCCCTGGCAGGTTCCTGGGGGTGGGGAGGGGGGCAGCAGGGGGTGGGCCAGGGGGCTCCCAGGGGTGCCCAGACCCCCCCTAAAGGACTCGGGGGGACCCCAAAAGGACCCAAAAAGTGACCCAAAAGGACTCAGAGTGACCTAAAGTGACCCCAAAAGGACTCAGGGGTGATCCCAGAAGGACCCAAAAGGACCTAAAGTGACCCCAAAAGGACTGAGTGACCTAAAGTGACCCCAAAAGGACCCAAAGTGACCCCAAAAGGACTCAAAGTGACCTCAAAGAGCCCCAAAAGGACTCAGAGTGACCCCAAAAGGACCCAGAGTGACCCCAAGAGGACTCAAAGTGACCTCAAAAGAGCCCCAAAAGGACTCAGGATGACCCCAGAAGGACCCAAAGTGACCTAAAGTGACCCCAAGAGGACTCAAAGTGACCTCAAAGAGCCCCAAATGGACTCAGGCGTGACTCCAAGAGGAGTCACAGTGACCCCAAGTGACCTCAAAGAGCCCCAAAGTGACCCCAAATGGACCCAGAGTGACCCCAAAAGGACCCAAAGTGACCCCAAAAGGACCTAAAGGGACCCCAAAAAAACCTAGAGGGACCTCAAAAGGCCTCAGAGTGACCTAAAGTGACCCCAAAGAGCCCCAAAAGGACTCAGAGTGACACCCAAAGAGCCCCAAGATGACCTCAAAGAGCCCCAAAAAGGACCCAGAGTGACCTAAAGTGACCTAAAAGAGCCCCTAAAGTGACCCCAAAAGGACCCAGAGTGACCCCAAGAGGACCCAAGGTGACCCCAAAAGGACTCAGGGTGACCCAAAGTGACCCCAAAGAGCCCCAAAGTGACCCCAAAAGGACCTAAAGTGACCTCAAAAGGCCTCAGAGTGACCTAAAGTGACCTCAAAGAGCCCCAAAGTGGCCCCAAAAGGACTCAGAGTGACCCAAAGTGACCCCAAAGTGACCTAAAGTGACCCCAAAGAGCCCCATAAGGCCTCTGAGTGACCCCAAGTGGACCCCTCACAGTGACCCCAAAGAGCCCAAAGTGACTCCAAGAGGACCCAAAGTGACCCCAAAAGGCCTCAGGGTGACCTAAAGTGACCCCAAAGAGCCCCCATAAGGCCTCTGAGTGACCCCAGAAGGACCCAGAGTGACCCCAAGAGGACCAAAGGTGACCCCCAGAAGGCCTCAGAGTGACCCCAAAGTGACCTAAAGTGACCCCAAGTGGCCCCAAAGTGACCCCAAAAGGCCTCAGAGTGACCTAAAGTGACCCCAAATGACCCCAAAAGGACCCAAAGTGACCTCAAAAGGCCTCAGAGTGACCTAAAGTGACCCCAAAGTGACCCCAAAGAGCCCCAAAAGGAGTCAAGAGTGACCTAAAGTGACCCCAAAAGGACCCAAAGTGACCTCTCAAAAGGCCTCAGGGTGACCTAAAGTGACCTCAAAGAGCCCCAAAGTGGCCCCAAAAAGACCCAGAGTGACCCCAAAAGGACTCAGAGTGACTCCAAAAGGCCTCAGAGTGACCCCAGAGTGACCCCAAAAGGCCTCAGAGTGACCCCCAAAAGGACCCAGAGTGACCTAAAGTGACCCCAAAGTGACGTAAAGTGACCCCAAGTGGCCCCAAAGTGACCCCAAAAGGACTCAGAGTGACCTAAAGTGACCCCAAAAGGACTCAAAGTGACCCCCAAAAGGCCTCAGAGTGACCTAAAGTGACCCCAAAGTGACCTCAAAGAGCCCAAAAGGAGTCAAGAGTGACCTAAAGTGACCCCAAATGACCCCAAGTGACCCCAAAAGGCCTCAGAGTGACCTAAAGTGACCCCCAAAAGGACCCAAAGTGACCCCAAAAGGACCCAAAGTGACCTAAAGTGACCCAAATGACCCCAAGGTGACCCCAAAAGGACTCAGGGTGACCCCAAAAGGACCCAAAGTGACCCCAAAAGGACTCAGGGTGACCCCAAGAGGACTCAGGGTGACCTAAAGTGACCCCAAAGTGACCCCAAAAGGACTCAGGGTGACCTAAGTGACCCCAAATGACCCCAAGGTGACCCCAAAAGGACTCAGGGTGACCCCAAAAGGACCCAAAGTGACCCCAAAAGGACTCAGGGTGACCCCAAGAGGACTCACGGTGACCTAAAGTGACCCCAAAGTGACCCCAAAAGGACTCAGGGTGACCCCAAGAGGACTCAGGGTGACCTAAAGTGACCCCAAAGTGACCTAAAAGTGACCCCAAGTGGACCCCAAAAGGCCTCAGGGTGGCCCCAAACGACCCCCAAGAGCCCTTAAGGGCCCCCAAAGGCGACCCCCGAGCGCCCTCCAGCGCCCCGCAAGCCAGCGCGGCTCTGCTCCGGCGCCACCTGGCGGCCGCCGGCCGGTACTGCAGCAGCCTCCCGAAACGCGCAACCCCCCCCTCCCCCCACCCCGAGTGCCCCAAACCCGCCGGGTTTGAGCCCAAAACCCACCTCTGGGGCTCGAGCAGCTCCTCGGTGACGTAGTTGAGGAAGTTCCAACCCCCGTAGGCGAAGGAGCCCTGCAGGAAGGCCAAGGCCACGGCCCCGGCCCCGGGGGGGGGCGCCAGAAGGAGAAGGCTTGGGAGGGGCTGAGCCACTCGTAGTGCCCTGGGGGGGAGGGGAGGGGAGGGGAGGGGAGAGGCTCGTTAGCTAATGAGGGAGGTAATTAGCTAATGAGGGAGGTAATTAGTTAATTAGGAGGCGATCAGGAGGCCCCCAGAGGGGTCCTAAGGGGGTGCCAGGGGGGGTTTAAAGGGGGTCAGAAGGGATAAAAGGGGGTCCCAGAGGGGGGTAATTAGCGACTCATTAGTTAATGACGAGGCTAATTGGTTAATTAGGAGGCTTAATTAGTTAATTAGAAGGGTCCCAAGGTAATTAAGGGGGGAGCAGGGGGGGTTTAAAGGGGTCCCAAAGGGGGGGTGGAAGGGGTCCCAGGGTGGGTTTAAGGGGTGCCAGGGAGGGTAATTAGTGACTCATTGGTTAGTGAGGAGGCTAATGAGTTAATTAGGAGACTTAATTAGCTAATTAGAGGGGTCCCAAGGTAAATAATGGGGGCCCAGGGGGGGTTGAAGGGGTCTCGGGGGGGGTGGAAGGGACCTGAGGAAGGGTTAAAGGGGTCCCAAGGGAGGGGTTTGAGGGGTCTCAGAGGGGATTTAAAGGGCTCCCAAGGGATGTGAATTAGTTATTTAGAGGCTAATTAGCTAATTAGAGGCTAATTAGTTAATTGGGGAGCTAATTAGCTAATGAGGAGGCAACCAGAGGGGGTCCAGGGGGAGCTTGAGGGCTCCCAGGGAGGCTTGGAGGGCTCCCAGGGAAGGTTTGAGGGCTCCAAGGAAGCTAATTACAGCCCAATTAGCTAATGACGGGGCTAATTATCTAGTGAGGAGTCTAATTAGTTAATTAGGGAGCTAATTAGCTAATGACAAAGCAGTTAAGGCTCTTCAGGGAAGGTTAAAGAGGACCTGAGGAGGGCTCCAAGGCCTCCCAGGGAGGGCTTGAGTGCTCCCAGGCAGCTAATTATAGCATAATTAGCACCTAATTAGCTAATGAAGTGGCTAATTAGCTAGTGAGGATGTTAATCAATTAGATTGGGATCTAATTAGCTAATTACAAAGCCATTAAGGCTGTCCAGGGAGGGCTGAAGAGGACCTGAGGAGGGCTCCATGGGCTCCCAGGCAAGGTCTGAAGGCTGCCAGGGAGGGTTTGAGGGCTCCCAGGCAGCCAATTAAAGCCTAATTAGCGCCTAATTAGCTAATGACTGCACTAATTAGCTAGTGAGGAGTCTAATTAGTTAATTAGGGATCTAATTAGCTAATTACAAAGCAATTAAGGCTGTCCAGGGAGGGGCTGAAGAGGACCTGAGGAGGGCTCCAAGGGCTCCCAGGGAGGGTTTAAGGTCTTCCAGGCAGCCAATTAGAGCCTAATTAGCTCCTAATTAGCTAATGACGGGGCTAATTAGCTAGTGAGGAATCTAATTAGTTAATTAGGGAGCTAATTAGCTAATTACAAAACAATTAAGATGGTCCAGGGAGGGCTGAAGAGGACCTGAGGAGGGCTCCAAGGGCTCCCAGGCAGGGTCCGAAGGCTCCCAGGGAGGGTTTTGAGGGCTCCCAGGGAGCTAATTAGAGCCTAATTAAACCATGATAATTTGCTAAATTAGCAAATGAGCATCCTAATCAATTAGTTTGGGAGCTAATTAGCTAATTACAAAGCAATTAAGGTGGTCCAGGGTGGTTGAAGAGGACCTGAGGAGGACTCCAGAGGCTCCCAGGGAGGGTTTGAGGGCTCCCAGGCAGCCAATTAGAGCCTAATTAGCGCCTAATTAGCTAATGACGGGGCTAATTAGCTAGTGATGAGGCTAATTAATTCATTAGGGGAGCTAATTAAGCCATTCAGGCGGTGCAGGGAGGGCTTGGAATGGACCTAAGGAGGGTTCGAAGGGCTCCCGACGGCGGCGTCGGGGCGGGCGGAGGGGGGGGGGACTCAAACCCCGCCCCCGGGGCGGAGCTTAATGAAGCAATTAGCGACTAATTAAACCCCTTGGGGGTCTCCCCCGGGGGGGGGAGGGTCTCACCCTGGCAGATGTGGACGGCCCCCGCGACGATGATGAGGGCCAGGGCCAGCAGCTTGCCGGCGGTGAAGAGGTCCTGGACGCGGCGGGCGGCGGCCACGCTGCGGCAGTTCACCCAGCAGAGCAGCGCTGCCGCCGCCAGGGGGGCGCCCGGGGGGAGGGGGGGGCAGCGCGGTCAGGGAGAGGGGAAGGGGCATGGGGAGGGTTAGGAGGGGGTCGGGGGGGGGCTAAAGGGGTGGCAGGGGGGTGCTAGGGGGCGGCCAGGGGGCACTGGAGGGGGCACAGGGAGGGTCTGGGTGGCACAGGGGTCCCGGGGGGGGGTCCCAGAGGGGTGCCCAGGGGGAGGCTCTAGGGTGGGATTAGGGTCTCTGGGGGGGTCCCAGGGGTGCCCAGGGGGTGCCCAGGGTGGGGGGTCCCAGGGTGGCACAGGCTGGCACTGGGTGCCCAGGGGGTGCCCAGGGTGGTCCCAGGGTGGTCCCAGGGTGGTCCCAGGGAGGCTCTAGGGTGGGATTTAGGTCTCTGGGGGGTCCCAGGGTGATCCCAGTGTGTCACAGGGGGTCTGTGGGTGCCCAGGGGGTGCCCAGGGTGGTCCCAGGGGGTGCCCAGGGTGGCTCTAGGGTGGCACAGGCTGGCACTGGGTGCCCAGGGTGGTCCCAGGGGGTGCCCAGGGTGGGCTCTAGGGTGGCACAGGCTGGCACTGGGTGCCCAGGGGGTGCCCAGGGTGGTCCCAAGGGGGTCCCAGGGTGGCTCTAGGGTGGCACAGGCTGGCACTGGGTGCCCAGGGGGTGCCCAGGGTGGTCCCAAGGTGGGCACAGGCTGGCTCTAGGGTGGGATTTGAGGCTCTGGGTGGTCCCCAGGGGGTGCCCAGGGTGGTCCCAGGGGGTGCCCAGGGAGGCTGTGGGTGCCCCAGGGGGTGCCCAGGGTGGTCCCAAGGGGGGTCCCAGGGTGGCTCTAGGGTGGGATTTGGGGCCTCTGGGTGGTCCCAGGGGTGCCCAGGGTGGTCCCAGGGGGGTGCCCAGGGAGGCTGTGGGTGCCCAGGGGATGCCCAGGGTGGTCCCAAGGTGGTCCCAGGGCAGTCCCAGGGTGGCACAGGCTGGCACTGGGTGCCCAGGGGGTGCCCAGGGTGGTCCCAAGGTGGTCCCAGGGTGGCTCTAGGGTGGGATTTGGGTCTCTAGGGTGGCACTGGGTGGGCACAGGCTGGCTCTAGGGTGGGATTTGGGTCTCTGGGTGGTCCCAGGGGGTGCCCAGGGTGGTCCCAGGGTGGCACAGGCTGGCACTGGGTGCCCAGGGTGGTCCCAGGGTGGTCCCAAGGGGGTCCCAGGGTGGCTCTAGGGTGGGATTAGGGTCCTCTGGGTGGGTCCCCAGGGAGGGCTGTGGGTGCCCAGGGGGTGCCCTAGGGAGCCCGGGGGGGGTCGCGGGGGGTCCCTCACCCAGGCAGGCGGCGGCCAGCAGGCGCAGGGCGGGCTGGGGGCGGGGGCAGGGGGAGCCCCCCAGGGCGTAGGAGGCGAAGGTGAGGGCGATCACCGCCTGGTTTGGTCGGGTAGATCACCAGCACCGCGATCCACAGCCGCAGGAACCTGCCCGGCAGGGGGCGCTGCTGCGGGGCTTGCCACAGCGCGCCACGGCAGCCCAAAGCCCCGCCCACCCGCTTCAAACCCCGCCCCGGGAGCGTTGCTGC